>NC_064854.1:74222006-74369506 GCF_024139225.1 Suncus etruscus
CATTATTTTATGTGTTCTTATACATTCTACTTTTTTTGCAACCCCTCCTACCATATCTGTATTCATCTGCTGTCCCTTATTTGATCACTTTTGTACATTCTTTGTAAATATTTACATGGCTCTTAATCATATCTTTCAGACAGTTCTCTAATGAATAACACATTTTCTCTGATCTTTTAAATAGTACTTATCCTCAAATATTCAGTAAGTCTTTATTCTATCTAAGCCTAAAATATTCCTTCATAGTCATATGTAAGTCCTTACTTCTACATGCATTCAACACCCTCCAACCAATTTTGTCAGAGGACTAGTTTGTATCACTAAATGTTCAAAAGATGATAGATAGATAGATAGATAGATAGATAGATAGATAGATAGATTGATAGATTGATAGATTGATAGTTTGATTGATAGATGATAGATATGAGGTTACTTTGTAACTCTAATTATGAAGAAACTAAAAAGTTAGTCTCACAGTAACAAAAAGCAATTTGATACTTAACTAAAGGCTGGAAACCTCATGGGAATGAGGAAATTATAGGGAATTGGTACATATTTTCACTATAAAATGAGTGAATTCGGAAAAAATAATGTACTGTATGAAGACTGTGGAGAGTCATACTCTGTTTTATATATATAATTGATAATATAGTTAATCATAAATATCATTACCATACACAACATGGTAACTGTGTAGACAAGGGCTTCATATAGGAATCCAACTTTGGCAATTTTTGTAATAATTTTTATTGAGACCAATGTGAATTACAAGTACTTCACAGTTATATTTAAGATACATACTGACAGTGAATTAGGGAAATTCTTATCACCAGTGTTGACCTCCCTCCACCCATGCTTCCCCGGTCTCCACCTTTAGCCTACTAGACTGTTAGTGAAACAAGTCTCTTTTGTGTATAGCTTGACATAGTTTGGATCTCTTGATTCTATTGTCATTGACTGTGGGTTGGGTATTTAGGGCTGATCTTTTTTTTTTTTTTAATTTCTACTCAATGTTCATGAGACTGCTGCCCAGCTAACATACACTTTTTATTTTTCTCAATTTATGAGGCAGGACAAGCAGATTCATGTTCTATGGTTCTGTTGAAAAAGAAAAAAAATAAAAGGAATGAGCCCTTGTGTAGAAGCTATGAATTTAGATGTAAAAGAAACAATAAAGAAAAGGCAACATAAAAATACAAAGCAAAACCACACTAGATTTAAAAAAATATAGGAGGGGGATCTGGCGTCACAAGTGTTTTTGAGTTTTTTGGTTTTTTTTTTTTTTTTTTTTTTTGTGTTTTTTTTTTTTTTGCATAGGAACAGAGTTTCTCCATCCTTAAAGTACACTATATTGGGATCAACTTTAGGCTAAGGCCAGGCTCATGGTAGAACCTCAATTTTTTGTTTGTTTGTTCGTTTTTTATGGTGCAGGAAATGTTCTGCTCAGTTGTGGCTGTCAAGGTTAGTCTTCTGTAAATAGAGATCTTGCGATTTTTTGCACAGGTCAAAGGACAAATTCTAGGCTAGAGTATTTCTTAATGATTCCAGAATCTGCTCAGTCACAGTTGATGCACTCAGTCTTCTGCAATTAGTCATCTTGGATTTTGCACAGTGTGTTTTGATTTCATCTCACCGATAAGTGATAAGGTTGGGGAATCTGCCCTTAGATCAAGTTGTTGCTGTTCCTTGACATCAGGATGTCATATACACGTAGCCTGGCACAAGGTGGTACCACAGTGGTATTAGGGATATCTATTGGGGGGGGGCAGGATTTGGTTCCTAGTGCTGATGCAGAGAACTATGTCAGTTCTATGGTTGGGATCCAGGGTTCGGGATCAGACAGTCGATGTTCAATCTCATGCTGGCTAATTTGAGTCCCCATGTCAATGTTCAGGGTATGCAGTGCATCTTATAACATTTATAAGTATTTATCCCTAGTGAGTGGTAATTATTTAATAAAATATTACATGTTTATAAAAATATCCCATTGTATATCTTAAAACTAATATAAATTATATATACAATTACTCTGTCAGCTAAAAACATGATTATATATTTATAAAAATTTATAATAAAATATAGTTATGATTGTATACTTATAACTGGATTATAAAACAATGAAAACATAAAATTATAAAAATGTGGATAATTGATTCTATTTATTAATAACTTTATTTTATATTTAGCATTCTACTTTATATAAACAAACATACCATGAGACACTTTCCCAAATTGCTAAAATATTGAGGTTATATTTATATTATTATCTAGAGAAAAAATGTATGTGTAATTGCATTAAAACTAACACAAAAGCATAATAATACATATTTGAAAAACACAGATATGAGTATAACTTTCTTCTGTACCTAAAAGTTCTATTTCAGTCCACTTAGTTACCTTACATAAAATCATATAGAATTGCAGAAAATATGCACTCTTCAAATAATTAATTATAATCAATAACAAGTAAAATTATGCCATAACAATATCAGACAATATAGGATTCCTCCAAATATAATGCTTTTACATGATCAATTATTCATAATAATATATTTTTTGAAATTAAAGGTATACTTTTCTATCAAAATTTGAGTTACAGGGGCTGGAGAGATAGCATAGAGGTAGGGCATTTGTCTTGCATGTAGAAGGATGGTGGTTCGAGTTCTAGCATCCCATGTGGTCACCCGAGCCTGCCAAGGGTGATTTCAGAGCATAAAGCCAGGTATGACCAAAAAACCAAAAAAAAAAAAAACCTTTAGTTACTGATTAATAGATTAATAACTTTAGAGAGAAATTTAGGGTCATCCAAAAGGTAAAATATTAATAAGGAAATAATAATATTCACCACATTGTAAAGTAAAAGATGAGTATATTGGCACAATTTTTAAATTTACTCTGGAGTTATTGCAGAATCACAAAATAATTAGTGAATGATGTTTAAAAGTATGGCTAATTTAACTAATGCTTAATGAAGCCTAGTATAACTGTCAGTTTTGATGAACTCAGAGACATTTTGTGCAGTAGCACATATTATAGTCAGGGTTTTTTTTATTTCCTTTTAGTATTGAATTAGTCACTGGAATGACAGGATCTAGTAATGTTATGCCAAAATATGCTTTTTGCTTATAAGTTCTTGAAATAAAATTTGAACTTCAACTAATAGAATAAAGATATTTGTTTTTGAGTATACACTATAGGTAATTTAGTCATGTTCATACAGTTTGCAAAAAAACAAATTTTCTAAGAGTATTTAAATAGACATTTAATTTATAAATGATTAGGCCATTATTTCTCCTATAGTATAAAATTTATCATTAACTATATTTGTGATATGAAAATCATAATGCAATTTTATCAAATATTCCCATAGTTGAAATGACAAGGATGGTATATAGAGGACACAGATTAACAAAACTATGTCTTCAAAAGGTTAAAGAAAAAGGTCTGTGTCTTCTAAACAATGGTTTTGAAGTCTCTAGCTAAAGGGCAATCCACATTATTCATGAGTTTATGTATTATTCATTAAATGTTTTTGTTTGTCAAAGAAAGTATGTATTTTCAAAAAGATTGTTATAAAATATATTCATTATTCTAGGAGAATTCTACTTCCCACAGAGAAAAATGTATTTGTTTCTACTGTATAAAAGTTAAAACATATATGTGAATATAGGCTTCTATACCTTAAAGAAATAAAAAATATTCATCCTAAATAATGAAAACATGCACTTTTTTGTAGAAATGTATCAATTAGTTAAAATATCTCAGCAAGATTTAGAATAATCCTAACCCAGAGTAGATACGGTGTTTGCTTTGCATGCCTTCTAATTGCTTTATTTATTTTTTATATCTCTGGCATCTCATATAGACCTCCAACACCCAACAAGATTAAGTAGGAAGAGAGCCAGAAGTATCTCTCAGAATTGTCATGTGGGGCCAAATACAAACAAATGATAAATATTTATAAAGATTTTAGTTCATAGTTATTAGTAATATTTACCTGTTCTTTACTATGTATTAACATTTTATGCAGATATCTACAAAACAACTGTGAAAATATGTTTATGATATCATTGTTAAAAACTATCAAAGCAAGCCCAGCTGGAATGACAAATTATCTTGGTTCTCAGTTTCTACCATAAAAATTACATTTAGTTTTTACAAAATTTGTCTAATATATTATTTATAAAGTGGTAGAAGTCAAATTATTGTAAATAATTGCTAATTGGGGAATCATAATAACTTCATCCAAATTAAAATGTACTCTAAATATTAATAATCTAAAATATAAATGCAAGTATTTCCATGATTAGTATAATCTATGATTAGTTTTAAAATATTTATATATACATACACTGAACTTGGATTATTATATTTTTCACTATATAAATCAAAGCATTTTAATGACCTATAGTGAGTCATTGTTTACTAACCACTTAATTATCACAAGTATGTATATAATTAATATTGTAATGAATCTACATTTATAATATTAAAATCTAAAAATTAAGTGGGACTAAAAAGCAAAATTATGAAGATAAATGTTTTAATTTGCATTCTGAACAATTGTGATATGTACATTCCATAAAATATATGAACATTCACTGTATTTTATGTATATATATATATAATCAAGAAAACAAACATATATTTCTGTATTTCATAGTGAAGTTTCCAAATTTGTGTATAAAATTTATTCTAACAAGAGAGGCAATGTTTGTATTGATTTTTCCCAAATTTCTATTATGAAATTGTAAACTGCAAAAGTGATAGTGACAGTAGGCAAGATCTCTATTGGTGGGGCCAGAGCAGAGGCACAGTGGTAGGGCATTTGCCTTGCATGTGGCTGATCTAGGACAGACAGCAGTTCAATACCCCAGTGTCCCATATGGTCCCTCAAGCCAGAACTGATTTTTGATTGCATAGCCAGGAACAAAACCTGAGTGTCACCGGGTGTGGCCCAAAAATAAAATTAAAACAACAACAACAACAACAACAACAAAGATCTTCATTGGTGGGTGATTATATATGAGGAAGTTCATATAAACTCATAACTGAGTTTATTATTTTTGCTAAATATGATTTTCTGCCTACTTACTTCAAGAGAGAACATACATAGAAATCTCTGGCTGGTAAAGAGTTCCTCGATTATTTGGGTAATCTTATTTCTAATTTATTTAGTTTGGCATGAATCTTTATTCTGAATATTCTAGTCAGAAGCACTGAAAATCCACAAAATATGTGTGGATATAAAATTGCACTATAATTATCTATGGAGAGCTAGTCACAATAGCCAAATCTACAATATGTAAATTCTGAACATCAAGAAGCATCAACACTTTTGCAAAATTATTAGATTATTAAATTATTAGATAAAATATTTTTTGTCGAAATTGAAAATAAATTTAAAAGGCTGAAAAGGTCAAAGCTTATTTTAATTCTATCACCTGAATTTCCTATCAAACTCGTGTTTTGATAATTGGAATAAAAAAGTCACAATGGAAAGTGATTTATTTTAAATTTATTGAAATTAAATATGAAGTTCCATCATATTAAATTAAGTTAAATAATACAGAAAAAGTATAATAAGTTAAAAATTAGTGTGGGAAGCTTAATTTTGTCAGTTGTATGTTGTTATTTAAAAACAGAAAACAAGGGGCCAGGTAGGTGGCGCTAGAGGTAAGGTGTCTGCCTTGCAAGCGCTAGCGTAGGACGGACCGACTGTGGTTCGATCCCCTGGTGTCCCATATGGTACCCCCGAGCCAGGGGCGATTTCTGAGCGCATAGCCAGGAGTAACCCCTGAGCATCAAATGGGTGTGGCCCAAAAACAAACAAAAAAAAACAGAAAACAATATATAGAAAAATAATTTTAATAACTAAAATTATAAGCTTGGAATATCTCCTGTAGAATTATACTTAATGTAAATTAACTAAGTAGTAGAGGCTACTCACCAATTTGTAATTTATAACAAAGATTTTATAAACAAAAAGTTGAACCAGTCAAGATGTATACACTGAAGAAAATAAGTAACCCATTAACTTTATACACTCATTATCTTTATAGGATTAATCAAATAAATCAAAGCATTTTAATGACCTATGGTGAGTCATTGTTTACTAACCACTTAATTATCACAAGTATGTATATAATTAATATTGTAATGAATTTACATTTATAATATTAAAATCTAAATATTAAGTGGGACTAAAAAGCAAAAACTTTAATCATTAAAAGAAACAAATACTTAAAAAAAATAAAAGCATTTTGGAATGAAATACTGACTGCTGGGTTGAATCTGTTTAATCATGCATGCTTTAAAGTCAATTGCCTGGCCTTAATACTAATTCTACTTAATTACTGATGGAGAATCACTTTACTCATCTAATATTTATGAATAAGTATTTAACAAGTTTACTTGCTTTTATTAATTCCCTATATTTTTTACCCCCTTCTCATCAGGAACACTCCTAGTGATTCTTTAATACACACACACACACACACACACACACACACACTCTTAATCTTCTGAAATAGATTATAGTTTTGATTTTTTCAAAAGGGATCATTATTTTCAGTTTTGGTAGTCTCACAACTAACCAACAATCTAACATTTTAAAATGACAATAGCCACAAAAATAGCCATTTTGGGGTATGACAGGATTTTAAAATTATAAAGATAAATAGTAGTGGCTATAAATTAATGAATATAAGGTATTTATTATAAAGACAAATATCAGTCTGATGTTTACTGACGGCTAGTAATCACACTTGAATTTTAGAAAATAACTTTCAAAATGTGTGCTAGCACAGCAGTAGGGTGTTTGCCTGGCATGCAGACAACCCGGCACAAAAGCACATTCAATCCTCTGCATTCCGTATGGTCCCCCTGAGCCTGCTAGGAGTGGTTTCTGACTGCAAAGCTAGGGGTAACACCTGAGTACCTCCGAATGTGGCCCAAAAAACAAAGAAACAAACAAAAAGATTAAAATGTCAGCTACATCCCTCTAATTTTATAATATATACTAAATACATTGTAAATTTGTTTCCTTCACAAAGTACTATAATTTATTCTCAAAATATTATTTTATTTTATCTTACTTCTTATATGTATATAGATATCCTTACAATATTAAAATTAGAATATGAGTTATATGTGATATTATTCTGACTTGTTAAGAAAAGCATCATATTAGAGCACTATTAAAAGATTAAAAATAATCTAATTGGTTTCCTATTGATGAGGTCTCTGATGACTTATCTCTATATATTCTATATTTTTATTATTTTATGAGTATTATTATATTTTACTGAAGTTTCTTTTGTTTGTTCGTGAAAGCACATGATACTATTTTTGTCAGAGACTACTCCTAGCTCTTCAAATATTGATTAATCTGTGGATTAATCTGCTTGGGCAGAACATATGGAATCAAAGCTTGATCTGTGGTATGCCAGGCAAGTATGACTATGATTCTAGATCATAAACTAAGATTAATTTTATTTCATTATTTTTATTTTTTGAATATGTTTGATTGAATGACCATAAGATACTCAGTTGCAAGGTTGTTCATGATTAAGCTTCTGGTGTACAATGTACCAATCAAAGGATCATTTTATGAGATCAAGTTTCCTTCTGCTAATGTCCCCACTTTCCCCCCTGCCCTCCCAACCTGTATCTAGGCAGATATTTTTCTTCTCTCTCTCTCTCTAATCTTTCTCTCTATTCTTCCTATCTCTTTTTCTTTACCTTGGCATTTTTCTTATAGGCATGTTCTTTGTAATATTATTACTAAATGGGTATCCTCTATTTACGTTAACTCTTTTCAGCAACCAGTTATTAACCAGAATGATAATTTACAACTTTCATTCTCATCATGTTACTTTTTATTGTTTTTTTTTTGTGTGTGTGTGTGTGTGGTTTTTGGGTCACACCCAGCAGTGCTCAGGGGTTATTCCTGGCTCCAGGCTCATAAATTGCTCCTGGCAGGCACGAAGGACCATATGGGACTCCAGGATTCGAACCGATGACCTCCTGCATGAAAGGCAAACGCCTTACCTCCATGCTATCTCTCCAGCACCCATGCTACTTTTTATGCCCGAATTTACCTTCCCCCATCTTTGTGACAAGATTCCGCCATGGACTCATTCTAAGCCCTCATCTCTATATATTTTTTGTTGTTTTGTTTGTTTGTTTTTCGGTCACACCCAGTGACTTTCAGGAGTCACTCCTGGCTATGCGCTCAGAAATCACTCCTGGCTTGGGGAACCATATGGGACACTGGGGGATCAAATAGCTGTCCATCCTAGGCTGGCAAGCCTGATGCCCTGCACCACCGCTTTGGCCCCAGATCAGCATTAAATTTTAAATATACCACAAATAAGTAAGATCATTTTACCTCTGACTCATTTAATTCAGCATAAACCTCTCTATCTTGATATATGTATAATCAAATTCATGACATAATTTTTCCTCATAGCTGCATAGTATTCCATTGTGTAGATGTAGCATAGTTCATTAGCCACTCAGCTGTTCTTGTGCAATAGGTTCATGTCCATGTTATGGCTGCAATGTACATAAAAGTAAAGATGCCTTCTCTGAATTGTGTATTTGATCTCAAGAAATATGTTACCAAAAGAAATAGTGGTGGCAAATGTATGTGCTCTTAATAATATCCATATTATTTTCCAAAAACAGATGAGCTAATCAACATTCCAACAGCAGTCAATAATAGCCTCTTTATTACTGCATCTTTGTAAGTATTTTTATTTCATTAGTTATGCCAGTCTCTGTGATATGAAATGATTTCTCATTATTTTTTTTGATTTCAAGCTTCCAAAACAGTGGTGTGGAACATTTTTTTCTTATGCCTTTTGGTCATCTGTACCTTTTTTAAAAAGTTTCTGTTCCTCTCCTCTGTCTAATATTTGATCAGGTTAGATGTTTTTTCTTTTATATGTTATACCAGTGCTGTATATATCATATATATATATATTCATATAAGTTGTGTATTGGTGGAATAATTTATCCCAATCAATGTGTAGTTTTCTTAATAATTTCTATTGAGACCTATGTAAATTACTAGTCTTTCACAGTTATATTTAAGGTACATAATGAAGTGAATTAGGGCAATTCTCCACCAACAGTTTTGACCTCCCTTCATCCTGTTCCCAGCATGTTCCCCTTTGCCACCTAGACTGCTAGTGTAACTAGTTCCCTTTGTATATAACTTGTTGTAGATCTTGATTCTATTGTTGTTGACTTTGGTTTTGCTATTTAGGCCCGATCATTATTTATTTCCACTCAAAATTCATGTGACTCTTTATTCCTGGTACCATCCACTTTCTTTTTTTTCCCCTTAAGTTATGAGGCAGAACAAGATAATTCAAATTCTGTAATTCTCTTGGGAAAAAAATCTGGGAGGAATCCTAGGAGTTATCAATATCAATTTAAAAGA
Source organism: Suncus etruscus (assembly GCF_024139225.1). Taxonomy (NCBI): domain Eukaryota; kingdom Metazoa; phylum Chordata; class Mammalia; order Eulipotyphla; family Soricidae; genus Suncus; species Suncus etruscus. The sequence goes on from NC_064854.1 coordinate 74,231,458, forward strand.
AAAAAAAAGGAAGGTAAAAAAATGAAGAAGCAACAACAAAATACACAGCACACACAATAAACAACTACTAAATGACAACACAAAAAAGAAAAGAAGAAGAAGAAGGGCTGGTGTGGCCAGGTTCTGTGCCTTTTATTTATTTATTTATTTATTTATTTATTTATTTATTTATTTATTTATTTATTTTTGCTTAAGCACAGAGGTGAGTGAAAGAGAAAAAAGGCAAATATAAAATAACGGGGGCAAGTTGTCCCTGAGGTCTCTAGAGTATTGGTAATATTAATAAAGATAGAACTAAATGTCCAAGCCAAAATCAACACTAAGTAAGATACCCAATCTTTAACAATCAAAACTTAAAATTGGCCTGTTTTATTAGCAGGTTTATGGGATCATTGAATGAGGAAGGTAGACAATTATGGTCTCTCTCTCTCTCTCTCTCTCTCTCTCTCTATATATATATATATGTATATATATACTTGTGTATATATATATCTGATATACAACTTCAATGAACTTTGCAAGTCACGATGATTTTAATGAAATATTTTAAAACTATATGCATGCTAATTCTTTATAGTTTGAAAACAGGGAGGTGATGTCTCCCATCTTGATTTTCTCAGGAGTGATTTAGCTATTTATGAAGATTTTTGTTCCATATATATTTGAGGAGTGATTGATATATTTCCTGAAAAAATGTTCATATTTCTATAAAAACAGATATGCTTACTAGTTTGTATTAAATCTTTACAGTGGCTTGGGAAGTATTGTCATTTTAATGATGGGTATTGTCAAAGTATATGAGATGGCTATGGGTATTTATTTTTATACATACTCTTTTATTTTTGAAATATTATTTTGTAGTTTTTCCAAAGGTCTTTCACCTCTATAGTTAAAGTGGTTTGATGCGGCCCCCCAGGAACCCTGTTCCCGACCTGCGGGAGAGGCTGGAGACCACAACAGTTATTCACGAGTCATGCGTCTGCTCAAGCCCTTTCCTTCACCTCCTAAGAATGCTGCTGGATCTGCTATTCACCGGTTCCACCATTTTACGAAGGCATGGCAACCTTTGGATCTCCTTCCTACACCAATAACTCTGGTCTCCTTCGCTGGGGAGCTCAGCCTCTGCGTCATGGACTCACTGCCTTCTTGGCCTCAACATGATCCCTCCCGTTCAATTAATAGAGACCTGTAATCAAACACTTCATGTTGATAGACATGCTAAATTTCTTATGGCCCCCAATTTAACATTTTTTGTTTGCTCTTCTGGTTTGACACCGCACATTATTGTTGATATCTTTCTTACTCATTGTGACTATTGTGTTTTGATAATTCTTATGCCCAAAATCACTGTTCGACTGGAACTAGATTTACTGCCCTCCTCTGGTAACCCCCCCCCCCCGGTCTTTCTCGTACCAAATGTGAGCCTGTCACAGCCATCACCCTGGCCGTCCTTGTCGGCCTTGGCACCTCTGGTGCAGGTACAGGCATTTATTCCCTCACCCGCACTGAAGAGTCTATAGGCTTCCTAACCACCACTGTTGTTAAAGATATAGAGGAGCTTAAGTGAGGTCTAGATTATTTACAACAAACTGTTGGTTCCTTAGCTGAAATGGTACTGCAAAACCTCCATGGCCTTGATCTTGTTTTGTTAAAAGACGGGGGGGGGGGGGGGGGGGATACGTGCTGCCTTAAAGGAAGAATGTTGCTTCTTTAAGGATAAATTAGGCCTTGTTAGGGATAGCATCAAAAAGGTTGAAAAAAGTCTAGCTGAAACTAAGAAAACCTTAGACAGGGAGGAAAATTGGTATAAAAATTGGTTTTCAGCTTCCCCCCTGGATATCTACTCTGCTGCCCACGCTGCTTGGCCCATTCATTGGGTTCATGCTGTTTGTTTCTTTTGGTCCATGGGCATTTAGCTGTCTAACTGGCTTTATAAAAACCCAGATTGTCTAGGCTACCAAAAATTCTGTGGGCATTCATTACCAACAGATCCAACCTCACGAACTCCCCAGTGACGGAAGTCACAGAGGGCGAAAAAGGCGCCCCTGAAACACTAGACTTTGAGGAGTTAGAACAGCTTGCCAAGCACAAAAAATCCCTCCTCTCACGGCTATGGAAATTCCTAGAACGGGATTAGCCTGATGTCAGTTGTCAGAAGCACACCCCATTCTTTAAATCAGTGTTGGCTCTTAAGGGGTAGGACGCTCTAGCCTACATGCACTAATGCAAGAATTTTCTTGCGTGCTCCCCGAGCCATCACTCTACTTTGGGGTGCTGATGCTGAGGACACATCAGGTAGCCTAAGACAGGGTTTCCACCCATCTTTGAAATAAATAAAAAAGGGGGAATTTGTTGGAGACTGTTTGGCATAACTAAAAGCCCTTTTTACTAAAATCAAAATGGAGTCTCTGAAAGTCTGAGCAAAAGTGCCTACGTGACAATTAGCAAGAGCTGCCAGCCTGAGCAGCTAGCAGATGTGGCCTTCACCCTTGGACCTAAATAAAAGGGGAGTTACTGCATACCTCAGAACTAGGGGAGTCGACCACAGACACCAAGATGTTCCCATAAAGATAGAGGCTGGTGGGCCTAGGCAGAGATTAGATCTTATACTTTGTTGCTCTAACACAATGTAGGCCTCATGATTGATGAATGCCAGCCTCATGATGTATAACCTTGTTAATTTTGAAAAAACAAGATGTGCCTATGGAAAGTTACAGTTATTCCAAGAATGCCTTGCCCCTTTCTCTTTGTTTGGCCTGATTATAAAAGGTCTACCCCTCCCCATAATAAACGGACTCTTGATCGGAACTTTTTGCTTTGTCTCTTTATTTCCCAGCCCCTCTTTTCTTTAGGTCCAAGGGCAAAGGCCACATCTGCTAACTGCTCAGGCTGGCTATTGTCACGTAGGCACTTTTGCTCAGACTTTTGTCACTGGCTGCTAATTGTCACGTAGGCACTTTTGCTCAGACTTTCAGAGACTCCATTTTGATTTTAGTGAAAAAAGCTTTTAGTTATGCCAGTCTCCAACAGTTTGAGGTACTTGATTTAATGAGGTACTATTGTTAATGAGGTTGTATTTTTAATATCCCCTTTGTATTTTTTTATTAGTTGTATATATATATGAAAGCAAAGAGAGAACAAGAACCACCGGTCTTGTGTTCATAGAAGGTGTCTTGTTAACTGCTGATGGTATATATTTAATGGTACAATATTTTCAAAATACAATAATTATATTCAAAAAAATAGAAATTAAGCTTACATAAGGCCGATATTACTTGTACTACACCCTAAAACCTCCTCCCACCCAAATGCAAAACACCCCTCTGCATTCCTATGTTTAGCAAAGCTCTATACAAAATGGAAAAAATCTGGAAACAACCCAAGTCTCATAAAAAATGTAAATAAAGAAACTCTGGTATATCTACCCTATAGAATAGTGCAGAGTAGTAAAGAAACTATGGTACACATTTCGGCTCGATCAGCTTTTCAACCATAACCCATGGATCAATCCTCAGTGTCTATGTGTGTGCATGAGTGATATATTGATAACCTCAATGTCGTCTAATGTTTGTCTTTCTTTAATATACATAATGTTTTCTATATTTATACTGTCCTTCCTCTCTTATGTATAACCCCTTCTTCTGCCTTTGCTTACAACCTTACAAATTATTTTCTAGCATTCGCTTCCTTGCCCCTTATTATTTTCACCCATTATCCCTTTTTACACTCAGTTCTTAATTCCTCAGGAAGCAGAACATTTACTCTACCCCAACTAGCTGCCAACAGCTCCCAAAGTAAAAATATAGATTCTCAGCCTGAGAAGAATCTGCCCTTCTTGATTCTGCTGATTAACTTGGTGGCCCTTTTTTCCACACCCCACTTTGATAGGGACTATTGTTTGCAACCAGAAACCAGATACAGTTACTGAGAAGCCCCCAGCTCAAGAACATTTCCAGATATGTGACTGCTGGGAGACATATTTAGATTCCACAAGACCAAACCACAGACAGATGCTGTACACTGGCTTTTATCTCACCCAAACTACTTCAAAAGACTTAAAGGGATATGAATACATCGTTTGAATATTTCATTATATGTATATCCTTAGTAGATATAACCCTTATTTTCTATCTTGTTACTTAGTGGTTATTTTATTAGGGAATTCTAGTAGATAACTTTCTCCAGTGTTCTTAGTCCATGTTAGAACCAGATTATCTAGATTATTAAGCTTGTTATTTTTAACCCCACATGTGCTTGTAGTACCATGTGGCATTGTTTCTTTTTGCATAGGCACATACGTGTACTCCTACCTGACCCCCTCACCTAAGTCCCCAGAGCACTGGGCCAGCCTGTCCCCTCAATCATTCTCCGATTTGTCCGTGTCCACACCCAGCCCAGCCACAGGGCCCAGGAAGGCAGAGCCACAGCCTCTGCCTCCCCAGCCTTTGTTCACCAGACATACAATCACCTAAATTTTGACAAGGGAACAAGAAATCCTAAGTGGAGCAGGGAAAACCTCTTCAACAAGTGGTGCTGGTAGAACTGGTTAGCCACTTGCAAAAAAGTGAACATAGACCCCCAGTTAACATCATATACGAAGATAAAATCCAAACGGATTAAAGACCTTGATATCAGACCTGATACATAAGGTATATAAAACAACAAGCAGGTAAAACACTCCATGACATTGAGACTAAAGGCATCTTCAGGAGGAAACGGCATTTTCCAAAAAAGTGGAAGCAGATATCAAAAGATGGGTATACATTAAGCTGAGAAGCTTCTGCACCTCAAAAGAAATACTGTCCAGGATACAAGAGGCACTCACCGTGTGGGAGAAACTATTCACCCAATACCCATAAGATAAAGGGCTAATATCCAAAATATACAGGGCACTGACAGAACTTTACAAGAATAAAACATCTAATCCCATCAAAAATGGGGAGAAGAAATGAACAGATACTTTGATAAAAAAAAGAAATACAAATGGCCAAAAGGAACATGAAAAAATGCTCCTCATCATTATCATCAGGGAGATGCAAATCAAAACAATGATGAGATACCACTTCACACCACAAAGATTGGCACACATCACAAAGAATGAGAAGAATTGGTGCTGGCGGGAATGTGGAGAGAAAGAAACTCTTATCCACTGCTGGTAGGAATGCCATTTAGTCCAACCTCTATGGAAAGCAATATGGAAATTCCTCCAAAAACTGAAATTGAGCTCCCATTCGACCCAGCTATTCCACTCCTAGGGATATACCCTAGCAACACAAGAATACAATAAAAAAACCACTTCCTCACACCTATATTTATTGCAGCACTATTCACAATAGCCAGTCTCTGGAAACAGCCAAGATGCCCTTCAACAGACGAATGGCTAAAGAAACTGTGGTACATATACACAATGGAATATTATGCAGCCGTTAGGAGAGATGAAGTCATGAAATTTTTCAATACATGGATGTATATGAAGTCTATTATGCTGAGTGAAATAAGTCAGAGGGAGAGAGAGATGCATAATAGTCTCACTCATCTATGGATTTTAAGAAAAATAAAAGTCATTTTTGCAACAATCCTCAGCGACAATGAGAGGAGGGCTGGAACTTCATGAAGCTCAACACAAAGAGTGGTGAGTGCAATTATAGAAATAACTACACTGAGAACTATCATAATCATGTGAATGAATGAGGGAACTGGAGGTCTGTCTAGAGTACAGGTGGGGGTGGGGTAGGATGGAGGCAGATTTGTGACATTGGTGGTGGGAATGTTTTACTGGTGAAGGGGATGTTCTTTACATGTCTGAAACCTAATCACAATCATATTTCTAATCAAGATGTTTAAATAAAGAAAAAAATTGCAAAAGAAGTAAAAAAAAGGAATTACAAAATCATTTCAAAAAAAAAAAAAAGAAAAGAAAATGATTACAGGATAGGAACTGGTTCCTTAAAGGAGATAAGTGAGATTCAAAATACACCTTCATTAAAAATATTGCAAACCACATTGTCCCAAAGGAAAAACAAAGAATAAGAAGATATAGAGAAAAAGAAAGAAAGAAAGAAAGAAAGAAAGAAGGAAGGAAGGAAGGAAGGAAGGAAGGAAGGAAGGAAGGAAGGAAGGAAGGAAGGAAGGAAGGAAGGAAGGAAGGAAGGAAGGAAGGAAGGAAGGAAGGAAGGAAGGAAGGAAGGAAGGAAGGAAGGAAGGAAGGAAGGAAGGAAGGAAGGAAGGAAGGAAAGACAGAGTCAGAAAGAAGAAAAATGTCTGTCCCAGAAGCAGGCAATAGAAAAGGCATATGGGGATGGTAAGAGGAAAACTGAGAAAATTGATGTTGGTAAAAGTGCACTAGTGAAGGTTTTGTACACTTTATGATTGAAACTTAATCGTGCACAAATTCACAACTGTGCAAAAAAAATTGTTATATAAAAAAGAAAACATACAAGTTTCAAAAAATTAAAATGTTCTTTCTTTTTTTCTTAGAAAATTACATATAAGGGCCAGATCTATAGTGCAGCAGCAGCGCCTTTGCCTTGCATGTGTCTGACTCAGAACGGAACTGGGTTTGATACCCAGCATCCCATATGGTTCCCCAAACCTGGAACTATTTTTGAGAGCATAGCCAGGAGTAACCCCGGCGCATCATGCGGTGCACCCCCCCCAAATACATAGAAATACAAGGTTTTATTTCCCTTGGATGTAATTAATATGTGCCACATTCCCACTCAGGAAGGACACACACCAACGTGTAGTGCTCTCCTGAAAAAGGAATTATGTACCAAAAAGGCCCGCTTAGAGAAGTCAAAATCACTTGACCCTTCGCGTGGATTGTTTGATTATAATTCCAAACGTGACTGTAGCTATCTCTCTCTTTATTTTTTGACCATTATAAAATCAGGCCTTAATAATTCTTGTTAACAAAGAAGCACAGTATCAAATCCCCCCAAATTAAGTCTCCCACTGTCCTAACTCCCTTGGCGCCAAGAACTGGTTTTTTCAACTTAGCTCATGAGTGAAGTAATTTTCACTTTTTGCTCTGTCTACTCAAAACAGAGTAATTTTCACTTTTTGCTCTGTCTACTCAAAACAGAGTAATTTTCACTTTTTGCTCTGTCTACTCAAAACAGAGTAATTTTCACTTTTTGCTCTGTCTACTCTAAACAGAGTAATTTTCACTGTCTACTCAAAATAAGCAATTTTCATTTTTGCTCTAAAACACTAAAACATTTCTCTCGCTTCCTGAAAATTTACCTGTTTCCCCCTCCTTACCCAAAATACAGAAACTCCCCTTTTCACCTTCAGTATCAGTTTTTTTAGATGCTAATTCTAGCCAGGATTTCCTCCTTTCTTTCCCCAGTAATCTTTGAAGTCAAGAATTTGCATTCCTGCATTCCAGACCTCAAAGTTAAAAGCAGCCCAGTTCGAAAAATAAATTTGTCTCGGTCTCAGCATTGGAGACGCGAGTCCCCATACTATCTGTGTGGTTTCATTCATTTCTACAACATATTTTCCGTCGTTCGCCGTCCGTGTGCCCACCTTCTCCTGTGGATTTTTTCCCGAACTCTACGAAGGACCCGTTTGCAGGCGCTGGCGTCTTGCAAACAGATTTGGCTCACAGCAAATATGTGTCTATATTTTAGTTTAAATTGAAATGAATGAAGGTAAAATTTTAGTTAAATAATTAGAGAACAATTGGAACTCTAGATTAGAAATATTTTAAGCCAGATGATAATCTACAGTTAAAGGACATTTTTTCAGAAGAGTGAAGTTTTCTCACTATTCTATGGCCTGGATTTCTGCAGATGTAAATTCGTTTCCTAGAGAATACCATTGTGGATTTTGAACCATATTTAATTTATTCAACTACAGTTCTATCCTGGGCCATCACATAAAATGCTCTGAGCATCACCAGCAGTAAATATGCATAACCAATATTGTTCTAAACATTACATTCACTTGCTAAATGGGAAAACTTCAAAGTTCACTAGGGTTGTCAGTTTTGCTAAGAACAAATAGCACAAGCTTTTCTTTGTGGGTAATAAGAAAAAATTAAAAAGAAATTACCATTTGTTTTCATATTTAAGAAACATAACTTTTAAGGACAAGACAAAGAGTTCTAGTTTCTTTGTCAAAAGAAGCTTTTTTTGTTTCTTTTTGTTTTTATAGTGATGGCAGAGCTGCAAAAACATGTGTATCAGCCTGGAATATCATAGAAAGGTTTGAAACTGTTATTTAATTTTAGTAGTTAGTAAGGAACAAGAAGCCGGAGAGATAGCATGGAGGTAAGGCATTTGCCTTTCATTCAGAAGGTCATCGGTTCAAATCCCGGCATTCCATGTGGTCCCCTGTGCCTGCCAGGAGCAATTTCTGAGCATGGAGCCAGGAGTAACCCCTGAGCACTGCCGGGTGTGACCCAAAAACCACAAAAAAAAAAAAAAAGAAAGAAACAAGAATAAACAACTTGTCTATGATTAGCAGCAGGAAAAGGCTACAATTAGAAAATTGACAGGAAGGAAAAGGTGTCCAGGATACCTGGTTAAAAGACAAGTGAAGCTATATTGATAATTTTGGTATCTATATTTCTGATCTGGTTTGGGTCCTTTGTACCAGGTGACATTTTATTCAAGGATCATTCTCTGTAGGCTTAGAGTCTTATTAGCTTCATGCAATGTGACATTCATGGTATGAGAACTTCTGAAGTGGTCCTGGTATTCCTAAAAGGCCTAAGTAGCATCACATTCTTGGGTCTTAGCACTAAACTTTCGCCATATTGAAGGGAAGTGTACTCCTTACTTCACAACTTTAGACCTCTTGTGAGGCTTCAAACTTCTAAACGCATACACAGAAAAAAAAAACAAATTAGAAAAACTAGTTTTCACCTACAAAAAGTTGTGAAATTTTTGCTCTTCAGGAAAAAATGAATAAAAAACATATTGTTTCTTTGTCATTAAATTTACCTGTGAATTATAGTTACTTTTTAAGGAAATGCTTCATCGTTAAAGTGTGAGTCACACTGGGTAGTTTGCTCCAGAATACTATATAACCTGGGAAATAAAGAATATTTTCAAATTTCTTTTCATTGTAACAGTGTGGAATGCTAATAATTGACATAAAATATCAAAACAATCAGTCAAATAATTAATGTATAGTACTTATTATTATCATAATTTAAAGAAGCTACTCCATGTAAAAATAGAGGGAATTTTATGGATACAAACCATGATAAAACACATTTGGGTTAGGCTGGTCTTATTTTATGGGGAAGATTGGGGCCCCAACCTCAGACCTTTAGGGACTATTTCTGGCTCTGAACTCAAAAGTCAATCCTGAAAGGCTTAGGGACAATATATGATGACAGAGATGGTTTGGTTCGAGGTAGGTCGCACACAAATCAAACACCCTGCCACCGCCGCTATTTGCTATAGCCCCTAGGCTGACATTTATTTATTCATTTATTTATTTATTTATTTTTAACCAACATCCTATAATGCTTAGGAGTTACTTCTGGTTCTTATTCAACAATCATTCCTGGCAGTCTTAGGGCTATTCTGGGGAATGCTTGGAAATAATTCTGGGTTACCACATGCGAGAAAAGTGCCTTACCCACTTGTACTATCTCCTAGTTTGTTAGAATTTTTCTTATTTATTCACTCAAAAAAATAGTAAAGTTCTTGTCAAAAATACAGAAAGGCAGGCAAACAAAAAGTTATGTGTTTGTATTCACTCTAGATAAATAATCCTAATGTAGAGAAGCACTATTGCATGCATGTGCAAAATAGTTCTAACACACATGTCAAAAAAACTACAAAGGAAAAAACACTAGGCATCTTAAGGAACACATATAAACATTGAGGATATAACCATGATTAAGATACTGATGAGAATAATTGTTAATACATTAAAATGTATCAGAGGTATCAATATACTATTTTTTTGTGTTTTGGTTTTGGTTTTTGGGTCACACCGAGTGATGCTCAGGGGCTGTGCACCCAGAAACAGCTCCTGGTTTGGGGAACGATATGGGATGCCGGGGGAGGGGGTGTTGAATCGAACTGAGGTCCGTCCTAGTCTAGTTCAAGCAAGGCAGATGCCTTATCCCTTGTGCCACCATTCTGGCCCCAATATAGTATTTTTGTTTGTTTGTTTGTTTGTTTGGGCCACACCCATTTGATGCTCATGGGTTACTCCTGGTTAAGCACTCAGAAATCGCCCCTGGCTTGGGGGGACCATATGGGACACTGGGGGATATATCCGCGTTCCTTCCTTGGTTAGCGCTTGCAAGGCAGACACCTTACCTCTAGCGCCACCTCTCCGACCCCCCAATATAGTATTTTTAATAAATATTTCATAATATATTTAAAACTAGATATTCTTCTGATCGTTTATTTTAAAAAATCAAAAAAATAAAAAAAATTTTAATCAAAATTAAATTTAAAGTATAAATAATTTTAAACTATAAAAATTAAAGTGCATAACATACCTTCTTGCATTCTTGGTAAAATTATTAAGAGCTCTTCAGCCAAAGCTTTTCTTTGACAGCTATCTATAAATACCATATGCTCATCAAATAATAAGCTATCCATAATCTTCATCACAATATTTTGCACATGTGTTTTCATGGTCATTGTATTCTTTATGACATAAATATCATATTATAGGTGTGGTCTCCAAGCAAATATAGTTAATATATGTTTTTTATACATTTCTGTATTTTGCCTTTAATATGTTTGTTAAAAGTGAAAAGCTCTCACCATAGAGCTGTGTTTTAATTTTTATATTTTTGCCAGCTTCAAACAGTGTCTTGATATGTAGCAGCAGTTGTTTGCTATAGTGATTTGACTTTTTTTCTGCTAATTTAGATTTAATTATAAATCAAGAGTCCCAAAACATAACAAGATAAACAAAAAATGGTCCTAGTAGTCTAGGAGGATAAAGGGGGAGGATGGGATGAATGCAGAAAAATTATGGTGGATGAGGTCAACATTGGTGTTGGGAATATTTCTAATTAACTGTAATTATATGTATGAAATACAACTGTGAAATAATTGTAATTCACAATGGTCTCAATAAAGTTAAAATAAAAAGTGAAAGCCATTTTAGTTTAAAAGTCATTCAAAAATATAATATAATAGTTAAATATAGGACATAAATGAATACATTTCATGATATAAATGTATTCACATGTACATTTCCTTCTGGGATCAGTATGACCTGTTTTGGTCTCTATATTAAATAATTTGTTAATGAAAATTTTATATTATCATTATAAATCCTTTCTAGAAAGGTTGATAGCCTCTGATAATAGAAAGAAATTAATTTGGCATGAACAGAACATTTTTTGATTTCTAAAATCAATTGTAATATATAATATACCTTAGGTTTTATAAAGTGAAAAGTGTGGTTTTTGTTATTTTTTAAAAATCTCTTTTTTTTCTTTGTTTGTTTGTTTGTTTGTTTTGGACCACACCCGGTGACACTAAGGGGTTACTCCTGGCTCAGAAATCGTCCCTGGCTTTGGAGGACCATATGGGACAGCAGAGATTGAACCAAGGTCTGTCCTACGTAAGCCACTTGCAAGGCAAATGCCCTACTATTGCTCTAGCCCCCAAAATCTTCTCTTTTCACTCATGAACCACTGATCTTCTTAATTGCCAATGTTTGTTAAAGGTCATCACTTCCTGAATCAGTTATTAAATCTGCATTCTCTTGTGTATATTTGTAAGCTAGTTATATATTTATTCATCTATATCACATAAAGATGTATTAACAAATACTTGCCTGAAGTTGTTGAGATTGTCATTAGTCTGCATTTATAGATTAATCAAATGAATTATCAACTTCCATGGTAATGTACATACTTTAATGAAAAAATTGAAACTATAGAAAATGTTAGTAGATATTAATTTACAACTACTGTCTATTTGGCATAGCAAATATTAAAATAATTATAATATAATTACAAAATATAGTATTACATTCTATAATACATCACAATGATTTAAGTTTATCAGTAAAAACTATAAAATTATAAGTTAGTAAACTAAATTATAAGGAAAATAGTCAGAAATAACTTATGCTGTCATATTTTCTTGTAGCATTTTAGTTTGGAGCCATAACTCAAAATGGAGTATTTTTTAAACTGCCATCTGGTGAGAATTACAAATTGTTACACAGGCATCAGTGGGTAAAATGAACATTTTAAATTGACCTCAAATTGCACTCAGGCCAATTATCCCTACCCTATCCAGAATTTGTTTGCTTTGGCAACACCAAGCTGTGCCTGGGGGATAATAATTCTGCATTTAGGGATCATTTTGGAAAACGCACAGGTTTGTGCAAAGGATTAACTCCAGGTGAGCTATACGAAAGTCAAGCTTTTGCTTTCTGAACTTCACTTCTTTCACTTCATTCAGTATCTCTTCAGTCCCATCTTCACTTTCAGCACTTCAAAGAATCTAGTAGTTAAATTTAATACTGTTAACCATTTCTTTGGGCCTAAGCTTTGATAAAATTATTTTTACTCTTACTGAAATTTTCAGCACTATCTGAAAGCAGTGCATTCCTAGAAAATATATCAGTTGAAATGGACCAAACCAGTGGTCCTCCAAACTATGGCCCGCAGGCCACATATTGTATTTGTATCTGTTTTTGTTTCTTCATTGCAAAATAAGATAGATGCAGTGTGCATAAGAATTCGTTCATAAGTTTTGTTTTTACTATATTCAGACACTCCAATGGTCTGAGGGGACAGTAAACTGGCCCCCTGTTTAAAAAGGTTTGAGGACCCCTGGACAAAACTATAAAGCAATAAAAGAGTTTATATAAATTATTTTAGCATTTTCAACTCCCCCAACATCTAATCAATTTTACCTAGTATCACATAGTATGAAGATAACACTAACATATAATAAAAACATGTATGGCATAACATAGACCATTCTATACAAAAGAATTCTATATAGAGTTTGGGGGTAAAACATATTAAAAAACAACAAATTCTAATTTTGATTTTTGGCATTAGTAGTAGAAGCAAAAATATTTTTTAAATTCCTTCCAGTACCAAAAAATAGGTACTAATGTAGGTGCTTCATTACTGTGAACTAACTTACTCTAAATTTTCTAATGAGGGACATGTATTTGGTCTTCTATTTATTGATACTGTCATTTTCTCCTGTTAGTCTAAGTTCACTAATTTGGAAGACAATAGGAGCATTTTATTTTTAAAAATGGATCTGACAGTGAAATTCAATGATTCTGAAGAAATCTTATGAGAGACAATAGCTAGCCACCACATCAAAACTTAAATAAAATTCTGAAAAAACCTAAGATTTTAGAAAAATTGGTTACTTGATCTCTGTCAGTATAAGCTTACAATCCTCCACCCTAAATTGCCTTCATTAAATTGTTTTTGTTTTACAATTGGCTACAAGATAAGTTGGTCTGCTGCTTGGAAGTAAACAGAATTTGTCATGTATTTTTTCTGTTTCATCAATATTTCTTTCAGTAACAAACTAATTAAGATCCAAATGTGTTCTCATCCCAGTTAAGTTTTTATTCTCCACCTCTATTATAGCATTTTAGAACGATAGCAAAAGTACACAGACTTTTTATAGGCTTCTCTACCTACTCCTCTCCCCTGTTGTACATGATCTGATTGGTATATTGTTTTATAAGTTCATTTCACTGATGATTACATTATATTCTTGATGAAAACTCAATTTAAATATATGGAATTAAAAAATTCCCTAAATTCAATTTATTTGTGAGATAGAATAGTGATAAATTTTTAAATTAATAATGACCTTAGAAAGACAGGAATTGAAGGAGGGCTAGAGATACAACAGGTAAGGAATTCTCCCTTCAACTGTCAAACCCTAGCAACACACATGCCTGGAGTGATCCCACAGAATAGAACTAGGAATAAATCCTTATAACACTCAGGGATCATATCAAGCCAAACCAAATCAAACAAAAATCCAGCAATTGAAAATTAATTGGATTGCATATGTAAATGGATTCTAAGACATCTAATAGATTAGTGTTAATGCTATGAAGCAATGCAAGTAATTTGGTAGCCTAAAATTAGCAAGAAAATTAACAGAAAGAAAATAAGTAAATGTGAAGATGATTTGTGGTGAATGAACATACTTGTATTAATTTTCTATGGATGTCATATTAGTCACCAAATTTATATTTGTGCTCCTATTTACAGCTCTTGGAAAAATTAATGTTCTTGATTTGGGTAAATTCTAGATGTCACCCATACTTTGACAATATTTAGTTTCCCCCTATAGTCTAAACTAGAAAATGAATGTTTTTTTGTTTGGTTGGTTTTGTATAGGGCCACACCCAGCAGGTGCATATTAGGGTACTACGGCTCTATGCTCCCCAAATTGCTTCTGGCAGACTGAGCTAAAAGTTGAGATGCCAGAGATCAAACCTGGTGGGCAGCATGTTATTCCAATGCATTGATCCAACCCCTTTTTGTCTGCTTGTTTTAAACTCAGCAAAACAAATTATTTGCTATTAATATGCAGGATGAACTTCTCCAATTCAGATTATTTGATGTTCTGTCACATGTATATAAATACATTTTCAGATTACAAAAATTAAGGTGTAGACATATTAAATGGAGAGCAATATTACATTGTGTAGATATACCAAGTTTCTTTGGCCATTCATTTGTTGCCAGCATCTGGATTGTTTCCTGAATCTGCTATAGGTAACAGTGCTGCTATGAACATAGAAGTGCAGGAGGCGGTACTGTATTGCATTTTTGGAGTCCTAGGGTATATCCCACTGGGTGGAATTGCTGAGTCACATGGGAGCTCAATGTCCTTTTTTAAATTTAATTAATTAATTAATTATTTTTGGTTTTCGGTTTTTGGGGCCCACCTGGTATCACTCAGGGCTTTCTCCTGGCTATGCACTCAGAAATTGCTCTTGGCTTATGGAACCATATGGGATGCTAGTAATTGAACCACTGTCCATCCTGGATTGGCTGCATGCAAGGCAAACACCCTACCACTGTGCTACAGCTACAGCCCCAATAATAAATAAAGAACCTTGATAATGGTTATGAAATTATAAGAAATAAACCTAAGAAAAACACTCCTTGAAGATGCATTTAGCCTCAATATCATGGAGGTGTTTTCCCTAGGTTTCCTTCTTATAATTTCATATCCATTATCAAGGTCTTTAATTTAATTTTATTTTACCTTTATACATGGTTTTGATAGAGGTCTTTGTTTACTTTCATGTTTGTAGCTGATCACTTGTCTCAAAATCACTTGTCGAAAAGGCTTCCTTGCTCTATTTTATATTTCTTACACTTCGATAAAAGATCAATTGACTGTGTGTCTGGGGGTCATTTTCTGAATACTCAACTCTACTCCTCTGATCTGAGGGGCTTGTTTTTTTCTCTATCATTATATGTGTATAAGACGGTCATTGATTTTGGTGCCTTTTAATATTTTTGCATTGTTATTTATTTTCTTATTTTTAATTCATATTTTTATTTAAACAGCTTGATTACAATCATGACTTTGCTTGGGATTCAGTCATGTAAATAACAGCCCCCTTTATCAGTGCAACATTCCCATCCCCAATGTCCCAAATCTCCCTCCTCCCCACCCAACCCCCGCCTGCACTCTAGACAGGCTTCCCACATACATTCATATTGTTATGATAGTTCTCAATGTAGTAATTTTTCTAACTGCACTCATCACTCTTTGGTGAGCTTCATGTCGTGAGCTGCATCTTCCAGACCTCCTCTCTTTTGTCTCTGAAAATTATTGCAAAAAATGTATTTTATTTTTCTTAAAACCCATAAATGAGTGAGACTATTCTGCGTCCATCTCTCTCCCTCTGATTTATTTCACTCAGCATAATAGATTCCAGGTACATCCATATATAGGAAACTTTCATGACTTCATCTCTCCTGATGCTGCATAATATTCCATTGTATATATGTACCATAGTTTATTTAGCCACTCATCAGTTTGAAGGAAGATCTTGGTTGTTTCCAGAGTATGGCTATTAAAAATAGTGCTGCAATGAATAAAGGTATGAGGAAGGGATTTTTGTATTGTATTTTTGTATTCCTAAAGTATATTCCTAGGAGTAGTATGGCTGGATCTTATGGGAAGCTCAATTTTTAGGTTTTTGGAGTGAATCTCCAAATCGTGTTCCATAAAGGTTGGGACTAATGGCAATCCCATCAGCAGTGCATAAGATGTCCTTCTCTCCACATCCCTGCCAGCACTGCTTGTTCTCACTCTTTGCAATGTGTGCCAATCTCTGTGGTGTGAGATGTACCTCATAGCTTTTTGATTTGCATCTCCCTGAAGACTAGTGATGTGGACATTTTTTCATGTGCCCTTTGGGCCATTTGTATTTCATTTTTGTTTTGTCTGTGTCTGTGCCTTTTAATTTTATAGCCTGTCACTTTGCTATAATGAATATAGTAAGAAGGATTTTTATATTTCCAGTATTTTGGTAGTCTTTATGGTTTTTCTAAATATAGTGTAATTTCATCTGCAAAAAGAGAGAGCTTTGCTTCATCTTCCTATCTATATGCCTTGACATCTTTTCTTGTCTAATTGCTATTCAAAGTGCTATCAAGTAACCACGTTGAATAAGAGTAGAGAGACAGGCAGCCTAGCCTGTACACGGTCTTAGAGGAAAGTATATTAGGTTTATTTATTTTTTTGAGTATAATATTCTCCAAGGACTGTGACAAATGGCACTGCTATATTGAGAAAATTTTCTTCCATTACTATCTTTTTTAGTTTTTATCATGAATAGATGCTGAAAATTATCAAAGGGTTTTTTTCTGAATCTGTTTATATGATTAAACATTTTTCTTTGTTGATGTGATTATTACATTGAATAATTGGTATATGTTGAACCATACTTGCATTCTCCAGAACGAATAGTACTGGTCATTATGTATGACTTTTTTGATGAGGCCATTGGATCCTTTTTTGCTAGATTTTATTAAGGGATCGTTGCATCTATCTTCAGCAGAGATACTGGAAATGTTTTTGTCTTTTTATAATAGCATTTCTATCTGTTTTTATTATCAGAGGTTTGTTTTGGCTTCCCAGATATAAATTATTTGGAAGTATTTCTGTGTCCTCAGTTTCCTGGAAGAGCCTGAAAATGTAGGCAGTATTCCTTTTGAAAAGATTAAAAGAATGTATCAGCGAGATCTATGTGGGCATAGGCTTTTGTTTTTGGAAACGCTTTTGTATTAGCATTTTAATTTTCCAGACAATAAACGTGGTCTGTTCAGGATATGCTAATCATCTTGGTTCAAGCTTGGGAGATCAAAGATTTCAAGAATTTATCTATTTCTTCCAGATTCTCTTGTTTTATGGCAAGTTTTTTTCTTTTCTATTTCTTTTTTGACTTTTAGTTTTTGGGCCACACCGGTTACACTGAGAGGTTACTCCTTGGCTAAGTAGAAATTGCTCAAAAATTGCTCCTGGCTTGGGGACCATACGGGATACCGGGAATCAAACCCTAGGGCCATTCTGGGTCAGCCTCGTGCAAAGCAAAAACCCTACCACTGTGCTATCGCTCCGGCCCCTGGAAGAGTTTCTTAAAATAATATCTGATTACCCATGTTTGTTTGTTTTTTTTTTTTTTGTAGTATCTGTGATAACACCATTGATGGGCACCCTTAAGAACAGGCAGAAAATGCAGGGGCCTTCTGACAGGCACAGAATTTTGCTAAAAGCATGGCATTCTTGAGAATCAAATGCTAACCATGTTAAGATTTAAGGGACAAAAAACATAGAGCCATAGGTAAAAACAGGCCAGCCTTGAGAATTAAAAGTAAACATATAGGATTCATGGCTTAAAGGGGCACCAAACAGAGAGCCATGATCAAAGCAGGTAGCCTCGAGAATTAAATGTAACATTTAGAAAACAAGGAATGCACAGGACTTTTGGTCCTGGGAAACTAAGTCTAATCTATAAGGGTCCCCTTATCTGTACATTCCACCTGCCGCATATAGGTTCCATTATCAGTACATCTCCGACCTGATGGAGGACAGATCTCATTATCTGCACATTCCATATCACCTGCCAATGAGTCCTGTTATTTATCCTGTTCAATATATCTACCTCTTATTGAAATATTTATGAGTGAAACTGTGCCCACAAAAAGTATATAAGCCAAGCCTTGAGTTTCAATAAATGGAATTGGATTCGTATTTGTCTGGAATCCATTTCCCACTTTCGTCTGTCTTTATGTCTGTCTCTGTCTTTGTGTTTGCCGGATCTCCCTCCAAGAAAGAATAACCACATCTTAATTGGTGTCCCCTGCAGGCAGGGGCACCCACACACCACCCTTTTCATTTCTAATTCTGTTTACTAAATTTCTCTCCAATTCTTTGTGAGTTTTGGTAGTAGCTTATGGATCTTTACTTTTTCAAAGAACCAACTCTTACTGTCATGGTTTTCAATTTTTATTTTTTATTTGGATGTGGTCATTAATTGACTTCTTCTAAGCTTAATTATTTTCTCTGTCTTTCTATTTTTGTTTCATTTTTGTTGATCACATTTTCAATTTTATAAGCTATGCCATTAACTTAATTATTGTAGTCCACTTCTTCCTGATGAATACATGCCAACTCTATATGTTTTCCCCTTCATACTACTTTTAGCTGTACTCCACAAGTTCTGATAATGTGTACCTTGGTTCTTTTTTGTTTCCAATATCTTTGATACCTTCTTTGATTTACTGACTTAACTGACTTACTGGTTGTTCAGTAGAGAGCTGTTTAATTTTCCAGGTGTTTATAATTTTTCTCTTTGTCTGAAGTTTTTAACTTCTAATTTCACTTTTCTTATTATTTGAAAATGTAGTATGCAAAATTTCTATCATCTTCAATGTTATAAAGGGACACAAAGAGGAAAAATGGAACTTTCTAATATGCTATTTATCCATGAAGCTGTGTATCCTTCCTTTAAACCTGAATGTAAGACTGGCTGTGTGAAGAACTCATTGCACTGATTAACTTTATTGAGTTTTGTCACTGTATCCCACAATAGCTCTTCTGTTTTTGATGAGGTTTTTTGTGACAAATGTGCTAAATATTAGGGGGTGCTTTCATTGATCTTGCTTTTTTATATTTCATCTCTATGAAGTTTTTTTCTTGGGTACTTTTTTGGTGGTCCTCTTTTGGCTGGTACTCTTATAGCATGTAGGATTTGGTTGCATGCACTCTTTAGCTCTGGTGATTTCTCTGCAATGATTCCTTTAATGTTATATTCATTTTGTTTTGTTTTGTTTTCCTGTATCGGGAAATCTAATGATTCTTATATTGTTACTATTGGACTTTAAAAACATCTATTTTTGTATGTTCACATTCTTAGAGACTTGCCATAGTCTGATCATTTGCTTTGAAGCTCTTCTAACCTGTTCTGTTGTATGAAGTTCTTATGCATCTCATATTTGCACTCAATAATTCTATCTATCAGCAGATTTTACTCTTTTAGATAGGTTTTCAGTGAGGTTCACGTTTCATCTACTCTGTTTTTTCAGTCCTGTTATTTCAATTTGGAGTTTTCGCATTTCTACCTCTCTTCTTTTATTTATTATTTATTTATTTATTTATTTATTTATTTATTTTATTTATTTATTTATTTTTTATATTTTTTGGTTTTGGGCCACACCCGGTGACGCTCATTGGGTTACTCCTGGCTATGCACTCAGAAGTCACTCCTGGCAAGGGGGACCATAATGGGACACTGGGGGATCCAAACTGTGATACGTCCTAGGCTAGCACTGGCAAGGCAGACACCTTACCTCTAGCTCTCTAGCACCACCATGCCGCCTCTCTTATTTTCTTGATTTTTGTCTGTGACAAGTTTAGTTTGCTCCATGCTTTCTTTGAGCTCTATGAACATCTTCCATGTTTCTTTTCTAAAGTTCATTTTTGAAAGGCTAAATAGATGATTGGTACTTGTCGGAACATTGCACCTACCATCTTTGTTCCTATAAGCATTGTGGAGTCTTGCATTGTTTCCCTCGGTGTTGAGGTTGTAGTGTGGGATTTTATATGTCACCTGCTGTCTTTAATTCACAAGAACCAACATGCAGCAGTGGAATGGATCAGAGCAGGAGAGGCAGAACTCCACAGGTTCTTTGTCTGATTTCTGTTCTTTCACCTGGACCTCACTGGTGTGGCTTCCAGGTACCAAAGCCAAGGGGCATCAACAGTACTTAGTGGGTTTTCACTGCTTTGGGTCACCAAATTGTATTCTGTCCCTTCACCTAGGCACTGCCAATGTCAAACTTTAATATATCTCAAAATATAGTCAGAATTAGTTAAATTTTTATATATCTCAGGCAATTTGTAATAAATTGCTGACAATGAAGTAAGAATCTGTTATTATTATTGTGATTTCATTCGTTTCTTTTTGTTTTTTTGTTTGTTTTGGGGTCACACCTGGCAGTGTTCAGGGGTTCTCCTGGCTTCTTAAATCAGAAATCACTCCTGGCCGGCTCGTGGGACCATATGAGATGCTGGGATTCGAACCACCATCCTTCTGCATGCAAGGCAAACACCCTACCTCCATGCTATTTCTCCGGCTATTTTGTTCTTTTTAAAAAGAGCTTTATAGTGTACTGTTAAAAGATATATGGTCTATTTTATGAAAATAAAATATATTGTAATGTTATTGGAATGTGGTTATTTTCAATATATTATTGCTTATATCTTGATTATAATAAACTTAAAAGAAGAAAAGCTATCTCACTGTTTGAATATAGCATACTGTCAATATATATTGCTAAGTTAAATTAAAACTTATATTAATAGAGCAAAAATACTTTTTGAAAAAACTAAATCATTAAGAATTTAAATTACTTCCAAGAACTTAATAAAATATTTACAAAATTAAAAAAATCTACTTGGGGATTTATGCCAAAATATTACCTGAATTTAGCCATTTAACTTTTTAAAGAGTTTTTATTTGGAATAAAGTTATATTCTCTATGCATTTATTTACAGAAGTTTTTAAATTAGGCAGATATAAGAGTGCACACCAATTTGTTAGTTAAAAATATAACAGAAAATATCTATGTCCCTGATTTTATCTTATAAAAATTTCAAACAGATATAATGTTTGGTTACATATAAGGTGTATTGACATATTGTGGCACAACAATGTTTAAAACTTTAATGTGGACTTATTTGTAAGACTGTCATATAAATTCATAACATCTGTTTTTGATCAAATAATAAATTACAGCAAGTATGTCTTATATAAAGCTGGATTATCCTTTAGTGTATGTTGAATAAACAGGTATAATCATCTTTTAGCCATTAGTTCATTTATTTAATTAAAAGTATTTCAATATTCAGGGCCTGGAGAGATAGCACAGTGGGCGGTTTGCCTGTGCAAGGCAGCCGATCCAGGACCAAGGTGGGTTGGTTTCGAATCCCGGTGTCCCATGTGGTCCCCCATGCCTGCCAGGAGGCTATTTTTGAGCAAAAACAGACAGGGAGTAACCCTGAGCACCGCTGGGTTGTGACCGAAAAAACCATAAAAAAATGTATTTCAATATCAAAACACACATTACTCTCCATCACTATATATATATATATAATATATATATTATAACTACACTGTTGTGTCATAAAAATAATAAAATGAGTGCAAAATCTATAAAATTAATATAATGGGCCTAAAATATCAGGAAAAATAGGAATGTTGAATTCCATTTATGTGGAAAATTATCATATCTTTATATTTAGGGCAAATATATCCCAAAAACACAGTCATATTTTGTCAAATTGATCCAAATAGTGTCTCACAGAATAAATTAAAGTATATATATATACATTTTATAAGTCTCTTTATAATTTATTTTATAAACACATACTCTATAATATCAATACAATGTTGGGAAATGAAGGTTCTAATTCTTTAGAATATAAACAGAAAAATAGGACAATCAATGTTGCAAAAGTGACTCAAAAATTAAATTTAACCACGAGCTAGTAAAGTAAGTCTCTGACCTCGCATATGATTTACCACAGTTCCATTACCTATACAACATATTAATGGTTCCCAGAACACAGGAGTGATCCCTAGTACAGAGCCAGATCTGGAGTAATCTTGAGTACAACTGGTTGTACAAGCACCCTAAAAAGAAAATTTAAAGTTAACAATGTACTGCTTAAATAAACAAGCCATGGAAATTTTTTAATTGTAAGTAAATTTTAAATAAAAAAAAATGGTAAAACTAAAACAATTTGGGGGACTCCAGAACATAAAAACCAGCTAGACTTTGCATAAGCGGGGTTCCCCTGTTTTGTGAGCATTAGGCTGGGGAAAATCCACGAAACTACGCGCTGCCCAGTGGAGCCCGACTGGTGAAAAATTGTGAGTTGTACCTGTGTATGTCTGTCTACTGTCCTCTTCCGTGAAACTCTCGGGAGTGTGGCCGAAAAAGAGGCTCCAGGCAGAGCACGGCCGCTTCACTTTCGCTTCTCTTCACTTCATGGGCCATTGCACTCTAAGAAAAGAACACCATTGCAACAGAAAGAAAAAATCACACTAATAACTGTGCTGGATAACAGAAGCAAGCATTTCTCTACGGACAGTCTTCTCTGGTTGCATGCTCGGGCCTAAGATTTGATCCAGTGTGAGGCTTTCATCCACGGAAGACTCCCTTCTCCTTAGAGGCAAGTCAACACATCAAGAAGGGCAGAGCCAGAGGGAGTGTGCTGCCTGCATCATATAGCCAATGAATACCACCACAACACATAGAAAAACCACAATACAAGTGTGTCAATGGGAAATTAAAACACAGGACCAGCATCAGGACATAGAGAATGAAGATGACAATTCTGATGACAGATAATGATCAACCAACTAATCAACCTTTCAGATAAGGACTTTAGACTAGCAATATGGAAGATGCTCAATGAACTCAAAGAAACCATGGATCGAGTTGAACAGAACACTAATAAGAACCAAGAAAATATGAAGACAGCAATCACAAAAACTCCAAACTGAAATAACATGTCAACTAACAGGCCTGAAAAAGTCAGTAAAACGAAGTGAATGACAAAATGGATAAAGCTCTGGGTCAGGGTATCAGAGGCTGGAGAATAGACTTGGTGCTGTGGAAGATGGAGATACATAACAATTTTCATACAGCAGGAAAGATTGGAAAACAAAACTTAAAGCAATGAACAGACAATAAAAAAAATTAGTCAAAGAATAGGAACAGATGAAAATAGAAGTCTATGATAAGAGCAAGACAGAAACAACTTAAGAATCATTGGAGTCCCAAGAGACCCAGAAGAAAATTCCAGGAAGGAATCAATGGGTCAGAGAACATTAGTAAAGAGGAAACTTCCCAGAGCTAAAGAATATATGTGATCAAATCCTGCATGCTCAAAGAGTATACCAACCAAAAAGAGGACCCCAGAAAAACCACCCCAAGACACATCCTAGTCACAATGACAAATCCCACAGATAGAGACAAAATTCTGAAAACAGGCGAAGATCAAAGAAGGGGGGAAATTATGTCAAGCAAGCTTCCCGTTGAGAATTACAAGCAGGACCTGTCACCAGAAACACTCAATGCCAGGAAAGCAATGGTGGGAATATTGTGACAAGACTGAATGAATGAATGCTTCACCTAGAATACTATACCCAGCTAAAAACACTTTCAGTTTGGACGGAAGAATACATGGTTTCACAGACAAAAAAACAGCTCAGAAACTTTACAGATACAAAACCAGTCTTAAGAGAAAACCTAAAAGACCTAATGTAAGACAAGACTAACCAAAAGACACACCAAATTTTGATATAAAGATGGCATTAAATCCCAGGACAATTCCTTCCTCTCAACATCAGCTGGGACTACCTGCATCCAGTCAAGACACAAAGAGTAGGCTACATGGTAACAAAAAACTCAATCCAACATTCTGCTGCCTACAAGAAACGCACCTGAATTAGTCAGAACAAACAGAGACTCAAAAATAAAATGCTGGAGGAAAATGATCCAGCAACACCACACCCATAAAAAAGCTTAGAGTGAGTTATCTAATATCAGATAATGCAAACTTTATACTCAGGAAGGTTTGTAAGGGACAAAGATGGACATTTTATATTAGATCAAGGGGTATGTAGAGCAGGAAGAAATAACTCTCCTAAACATATATGCAACGAATGAATGGGGCCAGCAAAATATTTAATACAACTGTTGCAAAATCTGAAATATAATATCAATAACAACACAATAATTGTGGTGGACCTCAACATGGCTTTGTCAACAATGGGATAGGTCAAAGAAACCCAACAAGAATATACAAGACCTGAGGAGAGAAATGGAAGAAAGAGCCTAGTGGAATAGTAAATAGGACACTCAATCCCCAGAAACCTGGATACACATTCTTCTCCAATGTACATGGGACATTCTCCAGGATAGACTACATGCTGGCACATAAAACATACCTCCATAGTATCAAGAAAATAAAAATTTTGCAGACTAACCTTCGCTGACCACAAGGCTCTGAAATTATTTTGTGAATTCCAAAGGGACTCAGAAGAAAAACATTAACACCTGGAAGTTAAACAGCCTCATAATCAATAAGCAGTGGGTCTGAGATGAAATCAAGGAGTAAATCAAAACGTTCCTAGAACAATGACAATAAAGACAGAAACTATCAGAATTTATGGGACACAGCAAAAGCATTACTTTAAGGAAAATTTATAGCTTTGCAAGCACATTTCAGGAAGGAAGAAGGAGATTACCTGAGTAGCTTAATGACACAACTAATAGACAAGAAAGTGTTCAAAAATGAGGACCCAAAAATAGGAAGACAGAAGGAAATAACAAAGCTGAGAGCAGAAATCAATGAAGTGGAAACCCAAAAAACAATCTGAAAGATTAACGAAAGCAGAAGTTGGTTCTTTGAAAAAATAAACAAGATTGATAGACCACTGGCAAACCTAACAAAGAAAGAGAGAGAGAAACTTGATAACTCGTATTAGGAATGAAAAAGGAGAGATTACTACTGATATGACAGAGATTCCAAAGGGTAATCAGAAACTAATTGAGAAAGTCTACGCCAATAAAAATGAGAACCTGAAGAAATGCATAAATTCTTGGACTCTTATAATCCTCCACGTTGAAGAAAGAGGATGTAGCATATCTAAACACTCCCATCACCAATGATGAAATTAAAACAGTAATGTCTGCCGAAAAACAAAAGCCCATGCCCAGATGGATTCACTAATGAATTCTTTCAAAACTTTCCAAGAGGAACTACTACCAATTCTGGCAAGACTCTTTTATAAAATTGAACAAACAAAAACACTTCCAAATAACTTTTATGAAGCCAACATCACCTTGATACCTAAACCAGACAGACGTGCTACAAAAAAAAGAAAAATACAGACCAATATTACTGATGAATGCAGATGCAATGATCCTCAACAAAATACTGACAAAATAGGATTCAATGCCTCATTAAGAAGATCATCCACTACAATCAAGTAGGTTTCATCCCAGGAATGCAAGGATGGTTTAACATCCATAAATCTATCAACATAATACACAACATCAAAACAAGAAAAAATAAAAAACCACATGATCATATCAATAGGTTGCAGAGAAAGCATTTGATAAGATCCAACACCCATTCTTGATCAAAACTCTCAGCAAGATGGGAATGGAAGGAACCTTTCTCAAAAATAGTTAAGGCCATATACAATTGCCATATACAATGGCCTTTCTCAATGGAGAAAAACTAAAAGCCTTCCTCTAAATTCTGGCACTAGAAAAGGCTGTCCTCTCTCATCACTCCTATTCAACATAGCACTGGAAGTACTTGCTATAGCGATTAGGCAAGTAAAAGATATCAAGTGAATCCAGATAGGAAAGGAAGAAGTCAAGCTCTCACTGTCTGCAGATGACATGATACTCTACTTAGAAAACCCTAAAGTCTCTACCAAAAAGCTTCTAGAAACAATAGACTCATATAGCAAGGTGGCAGGCTACAAAATTACACACAAAATTCAAGGCCTTTCTATACACCAATAGTAATAAGGATGAAATGAACATTAAGAAAACAACCCATTCACAATAGTGCCACACAAACTGAAATATCTTGGAATCAACTTGACTAATAATGTGAAGGACCTATACAAAGAAAACTATAAAACTCTGCTCCAAGAAGTAAGAGACGACACTGCGAAAATAGAAACACATATCCTGCTCATGGATGGCAGGATTAACATCATCAAAATGGCATTACTCCCCAAGGCATTATACAGATTTAATGCGATCCTCTAAAGATACCCATGACATTTTTCAAAGAAGTGGATCAGGCACTTTTGAAATTCATTTGAAACAATAAACAACCTAAAATATCTAAATCAATCATTGGGGAAAAAGAATATGGAAGGAATTACTTTCCCCAACTTTAAACTGTACTACAAAGCAATAGTTATCAAAACAGCATGGTATTGGAATAAGGACAGACCCTCAGATCAGTGGAATAGGTTTGAATACTCAGAAAATGTTCCCAGACATACAATCACCTAATTTTTGATAAAGGAGCAAGAAATCCTAAATGGAGCAGGGAAAGCCCTTAAACAAGTGGTGTTGGCACAACTGGATATCCACTTGCAAATAATTGAACTTAGACCCTCAGCTAACATCATGTATGAAGGTAAAATTCAAATGGATTAAAGACCTCGATATCAGACTAAAAACCATAAGATATATAGATACAACACATAGGAAAAACACTCCAGGACATTACAGGCATCTTCAAGGAGGAAACTGCACTCTCCAAGCAATTGAAGCAGAATATAAACAGATGGGAAATATATTAAACTGAGAAGCTTCTGCACCTCAAAGGAAATAGTGCCCAGGATACAAGAGCCACCCACGAGTGGGAGAATCTATTCACCCCAATACCCATCAGACAAGGGGCTAATCTCCAAAATATACAAGGCACTGACAGAAATTTACAAGAAAAAAACATCTAATCCCATCAAAAAATGGGGAGAAGAAATGAACAGACACTTTGACAAAGAATAAATACAAATGGCCAAAAGGACACATGAAAAAAATGCTCCACATAACTAATCGATCAGTGGAGATGCAAATCAAAACAACAATGAGATACCACCTCACACCACAGAGAATGGCACACATCACAAAGAATGAGAACAAGCGGGTGTTGGCAGGTGGAGAGAAAGGAACACTTTATCCACTCCTGGTGGGAATGCTGTCTAGTTCATCCTTTATGGAAAGCGATATGGAGATCCTCCAAAAACTGAAATCGAGCTCACCATACGATCCAGCTATACCACTCCTCGGAATATACCCTAGGAACACAAAAATACAATACAATAATCCCTTCCTTACACCTTATATTCATTGCAGCACTATTTACCATAGCAAGACTCTGGAAACAACCAAGATGCCCTTCAACAGAGAATGGCTAAAGAAACTGTGGTACATATACACAAATAGAATATTATGCCAGCTGTCAGGAGAGATGAAGTCATGAAATTTTCCTATACATGGATGTACCACGGAATCTATTATGCTGATGGATAATAAGTCAGAGGGAGAAGGGGAAAAAACGCAGAATTGTCTCACTCATTTTTGGGTTTTAAGAAAAATGAAAGACATTCATTGCAATAATAATTTTCAGACCAAAAGAGAAAAGAGCTGAAGTTCCAGCTCACCTCAGGAAGCTTCACCACAAAGAGTGATGAGTTTAGTTAGAGAAATAACTACATTTTGAACTGTCCAAAAAATGAGAATGTATGAGGGAAATGGAGAGCCTGTTAAGAGTACAGGCAAAGGTCGGGTGGGGAGGAGGGAGACTTGGGACATTTGGTGTATGGGAATGTTGCACTGGGTGATGGGTGTGTTCTTTACATGAGTGAAACCCAAACACATCATGTATGTAATAAAGGTGGTTTAAATAAAAAAAAACAAAAACAATTTTTTAAAAAATGATTCTGTGTGTAAATATGTTAAAAGTGTAATGCAACATCTGAAAATGACATATATGTTATTTTAATGTTGTGGGGACTCAACTTACAGGCTTTGTTCAATTGACACAAGTTCTTTACTACTTAAGCAATTGACATTCTTGAAATTATCAATAATTTCACACTAACTGAATTCTAATACAGAATGAATTCCCCAGGCAAAGTTTAATCTTTCTTTTTAAGATTAATCAAGATTTGACCTTTTCTTTCAAAACATTCATTTGCCATCTTGAAGCTTATTTAGTAAAATATGCTATATCACAAATTGCTAGTGAAATAGTTTGTAAAAGACAATAAATTATTTCATGCACACAGTTTTACCAGCACCAGCAAACAGTAGGTTTATAGTAAATATTCAATAAATACTTGCTAAAATTAATGGCTAACTAAATAAATAAATGTCATGGCAGTCTTTAACTTTAAATATCAAGGTCACAGTATATGTAAGTGTTTATATTGATCCAATAATAAAGAATTTAGAACAATCTTAGAACTGATTGGCTATACAAGCTGCAGACTTAGGTTTAATAGAGATCCTCATTAATATTTAAAACTAGTTGTAAATAAAGGAAGTACATTACAACCAAAAAATTTTTTAGATAGTAATTGATACTTCTTAAAAAAAATGGTTAATTGCTTTGAAAATCTAATAAATAAAAATCAGCAGAGGGACAGTAGTTTGTATCAAAATATTTAAATCAAAATTAAAATAATAGGCTATGAAAACTTTTCAGAATAGACCTGGAATATAGATAACTAGATCAAGATTGTGTATATAAAACTCATATGAATTATTCTTTGTAAATTAGAAGTATAAATAAATGAATCACAATAAATGAATTAGAACTAAATATAGAAGTAAAAGTTGATTTTTTCCACAGAGAGATATGGGTTAAAAAGAGAACAATATTGAATTAAATCATTATTCACAAAATTCAGGCATATTTTATGTTTTATAAAGTAAAAGTGTATGATCATTATAAGTTATCATTTTTCAGATTATTTTCAGAGTAACTTATAATCAGTTTATTTAATACTAATTGATTTAATATGGAAAATATAAATATAGAGCTCTTTCTATTTGTAAGAAACTGAGCTATATATACATGTTATATATATTAACCTCACTTTATATTATTGTGACATTAAAATTTTGTACAAATAATTTTATAAATTTAAGAAATCAAAGTAGAGATACATAGTATATTAACATGTTTCTGCAAAATATTTTAAGAAATCATGTTTGTATGATTGTTTTTTGTTTGTTTTGGAAGAGAGATTCCTATAGTGCTTGGACATGATTCCACATGTATATTCAGTGTTTACTATTATGTTCAAAGCATCATAAGTATTACTTCACAGAGGGGGTGGCAGCTGGTGCTAGGAGTTTGAGCCAGTGTACATCACATGCAATGGCAATAGCCTTAATCCTTGCTTTATCTTCCTGGCTGCAACATAGGTGCATATAATCCTATATACCTTTCAGATAACAGCAGGAAAGAAAGTTGAAATTTATTTTTTCTTTTATAACATGGAGTATATGAATTTCAGTGTCCCCAATAAAATAGATGGTGTTACATCAATATATCAATTTATTGATTAATAATGTACTTGTGCATGAAAAAAACTTTAAGAATAATCTACAGTTACATATCGTATTTGATATTTAATTTGCACAAAACAAATAATTACTTGAAATGCTTTTATATAATATAGTCAGGCTTTCAGTCAGGCACTTAGACTTTGGTGAACTGATCAATAAAGCACAGAGGTTAAATGCATTTATGGTAAAGAGCAATTCAGGAAACACTGAAAATATTTTGGGCATAATTAAAATATGCAGGTTATTAAATTTATGGTCTAATGATAATATTAAAATAATTAATTCATATTTTAGACATAGAATGCATTCCTCCTATGTAGATGGAACTCTTTTATTTTAAACTGAATGAACCCTTCAACTTTAAAATAAATTTTTAGAGCATCTTTAGTAAAATGTATCAGATTGATGACATAAATACTAGAATTACTTATGTGTATTTTTAGTCTGTTCAGTTATCTCTTTGATTGCTAAAGGCAATACACCTAATTTTCTATGACTATCTAGAATTTTTAACAACTTATAATTAAAAAATATTCCACCCACTTAGAATTATTTTATTTATATATTTATTTGAAGGGGGGGATTGGGCCACAGTCATCTGACTCAGGGATTAGTACTAGATCCATGATCATTCCTAGTAGGGCTCAAGAAACATATGTTGGATTAGTACTTGAATTTCTAAAAGTCACACCCTACTTGCTGTGCTAACACCCCTGACCTAGAATCAATATTATTGATATATTGTTTAAACATTCAGCATGGTAAAATAGTTAGCCTTTTATTTGGGGGGAAGAGGGAGCACGCAGCAGTTGCTCGGAGCTTCCTGCTGGGCCCCTGCACTCAAAAATCGCTACTGGCTCAGTGGTACCATATGGGACACTGAGGATTAAACCTGCGTCCGTTTTGGATCAGCCAAGTATAAAGCAAACATTCCTACTGCTGTGTTATCACTCTGGCCCTTCCTTTCTTTTACTTCAAACATATCATCGGTAACTGGAAATAGTTTAAACTCTGATTTTGTGATATCAGAGCCTCTCACATTCTATGGGTCATTTTAAGAACTCATTATGCTCAAGTTGTTGTCATTTCCTCATGTCAGGATGTCATTGGTAAAAACGGGTGCAACTTGAGCCTGGACGGCATTCAGAGTTTCCCCATGGAGGGAGTCTGGTTCCTGGTGCTGTTGCTGGGACCTGTGTTGGTACTTTGGAATTTGGGGGTTCTGAGTTGTATGGTCACTGTATAATCACATGAGTCAGAGAGTAGGGTCCGTATGAGACATATGTTCAGTGTGGGAGATGAGCGCTATATTAATAAAAAGTATGTTTTTTTATCCCTACTAGATAGAAGCTTGTTTCTCTGTATAACATTTCTTTTTATTTACGAGTGCCTATGCAAAAGGGTATGGAGGACATATTATATTGCTGGAGGAATTTGGAGGTGAGAATGTTAGTCTGCACAATCTCTGTCCCCTGGTTTTGACCTGAGTTTTATCCCAGACAAGACTATTCTTGTAGGATTTTTTACCATTCAGAACAAAACAGGTGAGGTTGGAGAGAGAAAGAGAAAAAGAAATAGAAGAAATAAATAAAAATCACCTAACAGTATGATAAAATTGGGAGACATGTCAACCTTTGCCCTAAGAAAAAACAAAATTTCCATTTACAGTAAACTGACTTCGGACAAACACAGACCTGGACAGAACCAATCAAGGGGACCAATAGGAAGTTTCTAGATTAGGGCCTCAGCCTAGGATTTGTACAAAATTTCTTCCCAGAGGTCTGACTTTGACAAATGTGACTGAGCAGAAACTTCTGGAACCATACTAAAATACATAGCCTGCCTAGGCTCTGTCCTAAGATCTGTGCAAGAAACCAAGTCCACTGATTACACAAGACTGCTTACAACAGCATTGATGGAACAGAAATCCTAGAACCATAAATAAAAACTCTCTCCTAGCCTTCGACCTATGACCTAGGGCAAATAACAAGATCCCCAACTACAGAGGCGGGGGTGTCATCATCCACATCTGAAAGAAAAGTTTTCTGGTACCATAAAAAGACCTTGGGGGGGCATAAATGAGAGAGTACGGTGTCTGTAGATGCTCCCATTGCAGTCTGCTTCCAGGGCCAAGAAACCTTGCATCTCTTAGGCCAAAGAGGAATTCCCATTCTAATTTCTCCAATATTTACCATGCCTGTGCAAAAAAAAAAACCAACAATAAACTTTCTAAGAAGTTGTTGGGTCTATTTTTGTTTGTTGTTTTTCTTATTTTTGTTTTTTTGTTTGTTTCTTCATAGCTGATAGTTTTTGTTTTTGATTTTTTATTCCTAGGAGGTGCTCTAGCTGGGTCAAAAAAGAGCTCGATTTCCAGTTTTTGGAGGAATCTCCATATTGCTTTCCATAAAGGTTGAACTAGACAGCATTCCCACCAGCAGTGGATAAGCGTTCCTTTCTCTCCACTGCCAACACTGCTTGTTCTCATTTTTTGTGATGTGTGCCAATCTCTGTCGTGTGAGGTGGTACCTCATAGTTGTTTTGATTTGCATCTCCCAGATGATTAGTGATGTGGAGCATTTTTTCATGTGTCATTTGTGTTTCTTCTTTGTCAAAGTGTCTGTTCATTTCTTCTCCCCATTTTTTGATGGGATTAGATGTTTTTCCTTGTAAAATTCTGTAAGTGCCTTGTATATTTTGGAAATTAGCCTCTTGTCTGATGGGCATTGGGTGAATAGTTTCTCCCACTCAGTGGGGGGCTCTTTATCCTGGGCGCTATTTCTTTTGAGGTGCAGACGCTTCTCAGTTTAATATAGTCCCATCTGTTCATCTCTGCTTTCACTTGTTTTGGAGAGTGCAGTTTCCTCTTTGAAGATGCCTTTATTCTCAATGTCCTGGAGTGTTTTGCCTATGTGTTGTTCTATATATCTTATGGTTTTAGGTCTTATATCGAGGTCTTTCATTCATTTGCATTTAAACTTAGTACATGATGTTAGCTGGGGGTCTAAGTTCAATTTTTTGCAAGTGGCTAGCCAGTTGTGCCAATACCACTTGTTGAAAAGGCTTTCTTTGCTCCATTTAGGATTTCTTGCTCCTTTATCAAAAATTAGGCGATTGTATGGATTGAATTACTCAGGAGATCTTTCTTATTAGTATTCATTTTCTTTTTTTTTTTTAATAATATAATTTTTATTTTGATCATAGTGGCTTACATATTGTTGACAATAATATTTTAGGTACATATTTACATAAAATCAGGGGGGATTCCCATCCCCAAATTGTCCTCCCTACACCCCCGTTTCTGTCTTACCTCCCATTTCCTCTTCCCTCACCCCCAGGGCGGCTAGAATATGTGGTCCCCTCTGTCTCTAACCAACTACTTAGTAGTCCTGCATCAGTTTGGTCTTGATGCCTCCCTTATTTCCCCCTCTAAGTAGGGGGCAGGGGTAGCTAGTTCAAGTTGCGTGGTTTTGCCTGAAAAAAGAGAAAATAAATAAACCGGGGTAAGAGTTTAATACCCCGAAAATGGGGCAGAATCCTTCTAGAGGTTCTCATCATCGATTTGGGAAATGAAGGAGAAAAAGAAGTTGAAACACTCCACCAGTACCAAAAGAAGTGTCAAATATCCAGTGAGGACTCCAGCTATAACGATAAGCACCACAAAAAAACAGATAAAAAACAAACCAAAAACAAACTAAAAACAAACACAAACAAACAAAAAACACGCCGTGGTCTTGAAATAAGAAACATGGCGTAGCACATAACGAAAGAAAAGAAAGGAAGAGAAAGAAAAGAAAAAAAAAAAAAAGAATAATTGGGGCCAACAATTTCAATAATCACATCCAAACTGAGGAATCGACCAAAATAGCTAGGTAAATAAAAATAATAATAACAATAATAAATGAAGGTAAGATATATATATATATATATATATATATATATATATATATATATATATATATATATACTATATTATATATATATATATATATATATATACACATAACCAAGGTTTTGTGTTTTTTGTATTTTTTTTCCCTCCTGCCCTGGCACAGTAAATATTGGGGTCATTCGAAAAGGAATTCACTTGCCCTATAAGATATGGGTTTCTCCGTCCTTGGGAGTATACTGTCATGGAATCAGCTCTAGTCTTTGCTCAGGATCATTACTCTCCAGGTTGTGTTTTTTTTTTTTTTTTTTTTTTTTTTTTTTGGTGTGTGGAAGGCTTCTGCTCTGTCCAGTGTGATACCGTCAGAGCTCTGTGTTTAGCAGTCTCAGTATCTGTACATATCCTGAGGTGGGGACTTATGGTGAAGTCAGTCTTTGTGAATCTAGAGGTTCTGTTACCTCAGTGCCATTTTAATCCATCTTCTGTGGTTGGTGATCTTGGTCTTTGCGCTGAACCTAGGAAGGCATCTAGGATAGCGTCTTTCTTTGTTCTTCCAGAAGCCCCTTTCCGTTACAATTGTCTCTGCCGGACCTTTGGGACTGGGGATCATGCTTATTGTGCATGCCTTAGTTCAAACCCTAGACTAGGGCTTTTTTATTGGTCCCAAGATGTATACAGTCTGGTCGTGGTTCTAGTATCCAGTCATCTGTAAATCACGATCTTGGCTTTTGGACCTACCAAAGGGTGCCGCGTCTTCTGGTTTTGTCTTGTCGTTAGCTGGTGAGGTAGGCTAAACTGCTCTAAGGTCAAGTTGTTCACATTTTCCTCATTGTCGAGATATCATGTAGAGCTGGCCCTTGTTGTTGACCCTGCAGTAATAAGGCTTGTCCCAGATGGAGATTGTTTCTTACAGCTGTTGTGAGGAGCTGTGCCGTTTCTATGTCTGGGATCCAGGGTTCAAGGCTGGTTGAATGGTATCTAATCACCTGAGGTCTAAGTTGATTCCACTTGACATATTTTCAAGGTAGGAGATAACCCTGTATTGTAAACAACTATGAGTTCCTATCTCTAGTAGATAAGAGCTCTTTTTTTTTTTAAATATGTAAGATTTCCCCTTTATTTAGTGTGCCTTTGCAGGGGGAAGTGGTGCTCCATTATATGTCGGAGTATTTTGGGGTGGACAGAGTGGGTAACAGAGATAGGTCACATACCCAAAGACGATTAAAAAAAAAAAAGGAAATAAAAGTGTATGTGCCCACAAATGTATATGTAAGGCAAACATTTAAATAAATAAGTTAATTAAAAAAAATAAAAAAAATAAAATGAGTTAGCGAAGTTTTTAAAGGACCAACGTGGTGCAAAAGACTACTTTGCATTTGGGAGAGAACAGGTAAAGAGTTGGTGTATTACAGGTCTTATGCCTATGTTGGAAGTACAGTTTTCCCATTGTCTTTTGGATTTTTCTTGTGGTGTGTGGGTTCCCAGGCATCTTCCAATCACACCCCCTGCCCCCCTTCAGATTGGTAAAAATTTGCAGCTGGGAGGTCTTGGAAGAGTTCTTGCATTGGGGATACTATTGGACCTAAGTCCGGTTTCAAGAAACAGTCCATGTTAGGGGGAGTTGGTAGGGAGGGTCTCGCAGCATGTGTCCACAGGGGAGTTGGCTGTCTTTTCTTGCAGGAGACGATGTGTGGGTTCGGTTGGGTGTCCCCTCGCCTGGGTGCTGGGTACTGGTTCATTGGGTAGGAGGTCGATCTTGATGCCTAAAAGATTAAGGACTGAGGGTGGAGAGTTTTAATATGGTGGGAGATCTGGATGGGATTGAGGGGTGAAGGGATAGTTGGATTTCCGGGGGGGAGAAAGGGGAAGGTATATGGGAGGGGTATGAAGGAAGAGAAAAGAGAAAATACCGTAGAAAGGGAGAAGAGAAAGGGAAAAAAGTAAAGAGAAGAGTAGAAGAGAAAAAGAAAAGAGAAGAGAAAAAAAATAGAGAGAAGAAAGGAGAGAATAGCAAGGGAATGCTGGTTTGGTTGAATGTGTTCGATGACTAGAGCCTGTAGTTTATGTCTGTACATCGCAGGTACTGCTTTGGTGGTCTGACTGGTCACGTGCTTAGATTCCTAAAAGAAGGTTTAACCTAGAGATAAAGTGTATGTTAAAGAGTTTTCTCGTGGCCGTCTCATAGTGCAAGCAAGGTATGGTATCTCGTGTGGTATCCCGAATTGCCATCTTAGTTTGTCCGCCCTTTGTATCTAAGGGCGCCTGTGGAAAGAAAAGCTGAGAGGTTATTTTTAAAATATAGTAAGGTAAAGGGATTAAAACGTAGTGTTATGGTATGTTGCCATTGCATTACGTGATTTCCCGCGGTGTTCTATACTTGTGTTCCTGTTTACGATCTCTAAGGGATTATTGTGGGCCTTTGTTGTAGGAGTCTGGTTACATACCTGTTCTCTCCATGTTGCTGTTTCTGTTGTTGCTGTTTTCCTTGTGGTATAATGTGCAGTCAAGAGTTTGCATTGTTCCTTTTTCATGTATTTTGGACACTGCTCCCACGTATATGTTGACTATTACAGTGATCGGAGTTTCTACCCTGTTAAACCCTGTTATATGATTGTTAGGTATTAGTTGTGTATAAAATATATGTTCTAGGTGTTTCAGAATAGTGCTACCATTCTGTGTTTATCTTTTGTCTTCTGGCTTACTTCGTTTAACATAACATGATCTAGGTCCATCCACGTTGCTGCAAAGTCTGTGATTGTATCATTTCTAACTGCCATGTAATATTCCATTGTGTATATGTACCACATCTTAATGATCCATTCATCCGTTGTTGGACACCTAGGTTGGTTCCAAGATTTGGCTATTATACTGAGTGCTGCGATAAATAGTGGGGTGCATACGTATTTTGGAATGAATGTCCTTCCATCTTGTGGGTATATGCCTAGGAGGGCAATTGCTGGGTCAAATGGCAGCTCAATTCTGAGTTCTTTGAGCACTCTCCAGACTTTCCTCCATAGGTGTTGGACTAGGGGACATTCCCACCAGCAGTGGATGAGAGTTCCTTTCATACCGCATCCCCGCCAACAAAGGTTGTTTCCATTATTTTTGATGTGGGCCATCCTCACTGGTGTAAGGTGGTATCTCATTGTTGTCTTGATTTGGATCTCCCTGATGATGAGTGAAGGTGAGCATGTTTTCATGTGTTTGTTGGCCATCCTTCTGTCTTCCTCAGAGAAGTGTCTATTCATTTCGTCTCCCCATTTTTTATAGCTTTGTTTGGTTTTGGGGGGCTCAGCTTTCTGAGTGCTTTGTATATTCTAGATATCAGCCATTTATCTGAAATGTCGAGTGAAAAGATTTTTTCCCATTCTGTTAGCTGTCTTCTTGCGTTAAGCAGGGTTTCTTTTGCCATGCAGAAGCTTTTTAGTTTGATGTAGTCCCATTTGTTTATATTTGATGCTAACGTTCTTGCCATTGGTGCTCCATTCTCAAAGACCTTTTTGATATATAGGTCTTTGAGTGTTCTGCCTATTTTATTCTCAATAAACTTTATGGATTCGGGTCTGATTTCAAGGTCTTTGATCCACTTTGAGTTGATTTTTGTATAAGGAGTAAGGTATGGGTTGATTTTCACTTTCGTACATGTGGTTTTCCAGTTGTACCAACACCATTTGTTGAATAGGCTTTCTTTGTTCCATTTCAGATTCTTGCCTCTTTTATCAAATATTAGTTGGCTATATACCTGGGGGTTTATGTCTGGGAATTCTGTTCTGACCCACTGGTCTGATGTCCTGTCTCTGTTCCAGTGCCATGCTGTTTTGATTACTATGGCTTTATAGTATAGTTTCAAGTTAGGTAAGGAGATGCCTCCCAGCTTCTTGTTTTTCAGTATTTGTTTGGCTATCCTGGGTCTTTTGTGGTTCCAGATGAATTTTGTGAATGCTTGTTCTAATTCTTTAAAGAATTGTGTCTGGATTTGGATAGGGATTGCATTAAATCTATATAGGAGTTTGGGTAGGATAGTCATTTTGATTATGTTAATTCTACCTATCCATGAGCATGGGATGTTCTTCCATTTCTTTAGATCATCTTCAATTTCTTTCTGGAGTGTTTTGAAGTTTCCCTGGTATAGGTCTTTCACTTCTCTTGTAAGGTTGATTCCTAGATACTTGATATTTTTTGATACTATCTTAAATGGAATTGTATTTTTAATCTCTCTCTCCTCAACTTCATTGTTTGTATATAGAAACGCTACTGTCTTTTGTGTATTGACTTTGTAACCAGCCACTTTGCTGTATTGGTTAATTGTTTCTAGGAGTTTTACTGTGGACTCTTTAGGGTTTTCGATGTATATCATCATATCGTCGGCAAAGAGAGATAGCTTGTGTTCCTCTTTCCCAATTTGAATTCCTTTGATTTCCTTCTCTTGTCGGATTGCTATTGCTAGGACTTCTAAGGTTATATTGAATAAGAGTGGAGAGAGTGGACAGCCTTGCCTAGTTTCCTGATCTTAGTGGGAATGCTTCTAGTTTCTCACCATTGAGTATAATGTTGGCTGTAGGCTTTTCATAGATAGCTGTAACTATCTTGAGGAAGGTTCCTTCTAACCCTATTTTGCTGAGTGTCTTTAACATGAAAGGATGTTGGATTTTGTCAAATGCCTTCTCTGCATCGATTGATATGATCATGTGGTTTTTGTCTTTCATGTTGTTGATGTGGTGTATAATGTTGATTGATTTGCGTATGTTGAACCAACCTTGCATTCCTGGGATGAATCCCACTTGATCGTGATGTATGATCTTTTTGATGAAGTGCTGGATTCGGTTTGCTAATATTTTATTGAGTATCTTTGCATCTATGTTCATTAGTGAGATTGGTCTGTAGTTTTCTTTTTTGGTAGTGTCTTTGCCTTCTTTGGGAATGAGTGTGATATTAGCCTCTTAAAAGGAGTTGGGGAGGATTCCTGTTTTTTCTATGGTTTGGAAGAGCCTATGGAAAAGTGGTAGTAAGTCTTCTTGAAATGTTTGATAGAATTCACCTGTAAATCCATCTGGGCCTTGGCTTTTGTTCTTAGGGAGTTTTTTAATTACATCTTCAATTTCCTCTGAGGTGATTGGTCTGTTTAGGATTTCTAGATCTTCCTTTTCCAGTCTTGGAAGAGGGTGTTTTTCCAAGAATCTATCGATTTCTACTGGGTTCTCTAGCCTAGTTGAGTATAGTTGTTCATAATATGATCTCATGATATGTTGTATTTCTTGGGGTTCTGTTGTAATCTCTCCCCTTTCATTTGTGATCCTACTGATTTGGGTGTTTTCTCTCTTTTTTTTGGTGAATTTTGCCAGTGGTTTGTCTATCTTGTTTATTTTTTCGAAAAACCAACTCCTGGTCTCATTGATTTTTTGTATTGTTTTCTTGGTTTCTATGTTGTTTATTTCTGCTCTGGTTTTTATTATTTCTTGCCTTCTGGATGTGGTTGGACTTCTCTGTTGCTGATGTTCCAATTCTTTGAGGTGATCTTTTAAACTGTTGGTTTTGTTATTTTCCTGATTCTTGACATAGGCCTGTATTGCTATGAGTTTTCCCCTAATTACTGCTTTTGCTGTGTCCCATAAATTTTGACATGTTGTCTCTTCATTGTCATTTGTCTCAAGGAATCTTTTTATTTCTTCCTTGAGTTGTTCTTTGATCCAGCTGTTGTTGAGCAGCATGTTGTTTAATCTCCAGGTATTAGTTTTTCTCCATTGCTTCTTCTTGACCTCAATTTTGAGCTCTGTGGCATAGTGATCTGAGAGGGTACTTCTAATGATCCTTACCTTTGTGGTCTTATATAGGTTGGCTTTGTATCCTAATATATGGTCTATTCTGGAGAAGGTTCCATGTGGGCTTGAGAAGAATGTGTATTCTGCTTTCTGGGGGTGGAGGGCTCTATATAAGTCTATTAGCCCTAAATCTTCTAATTTTTCATTTAGAGCTCTTATTTCTTTGCTATTTTTCTGTTTGGTGGATCTGTCCAGTGGTGATAGTGGAGTATTGAGGTCCCCTGCTATTATCACATTTCCCTTCATGTGTTTCTCCAGGTTTGCCAGTAGTTGCCTCACATATTTTGCTGGCTCTACATTAGGTGCATAGATATTGACCAGGGTTAGTGTTTCTTGATCTAATGTTCCCCTGATCAGTAAGTAGTGACCCTCTTTGTCTCTGATCACTTTCTTGAGGTTGAATGCAATTTGGTCTGATATAAGAATGGCTGTCCCTGCTTTTTTTTGTTTTCCATTGGCCTGAATAATTACTTTTCATCCTTTTATTCTAAGCCTGTGCTTATCCTGCCTCTGTAGGTGTGTTTCTTGCAGACAGCAGAAGTCCGGTTTATTTTTCCTAATCCAGTTCTCTACTATGTGTCTTTTAATTGGAGAGTTTAGTCCGTTAACATTTAGGGAGATTATTGAGAGAGAGGATTGTTGTGTAGTTGTGTTGTGTAGGGTGGTTTTTGTTACAATCGGGGGTTTGGATTGTGTAATTCGTCTTTGAGTAAGTCGTTTAGGATCGGTTTTGTTTGCACAAATAGTTCAAATTCGTTCTTGTTTGAGAATGTTTTTAGTCTATCCTCCCATATGAATGTAAGTTTTTCTGGGTATTGGACCCTAGGTTGGAAATTTCTTTCATTCAGTCGTTTAAATATGTCATTCCATTGTCTTCTTGCTTGAATTATTTCAAATGGGAGATCTGGTTTGATTCTTATGTCCCTACCTTGGTACTTGAGGTTTCTTTTCTTCCTTATTGCTTTAAGGAGTTCTTCTTTCTCTTTGTTTTTTGCCAATTGGATTACCATGTGTCTTGGTGTTTGTTTATTGGGGTCTATCTTATTGGGAACTCTTTTTATTTCCTGTATTGGCATTGCAGTATCCTTCCAGAGGGTGGGGAAGTTCTCCGCTATTATCTCTCTGACTACTTGTTCTTCCCCTTTCCCTACTTCCTCCCCTTCTGGTATACCCACAATTCTTAGGTTGTTTCTTTTGTCCTTGTTCATTAGATACTGGACCTTTCCTTCCAGTGCTTTGCCTTTTATTTCTTTGTTGGTTTCTTGATCATTTTTTGTTTGCAGTTTTCCTTCGAGTTCTTCAATGTGTTTCTCCAATTCTGTGTTTCTGCTTGTAAGGCTTGTTACTTTGTCTGTTAATTCCTTCACTTCTTTTTGTATGGAATCTCTCATGTTCTTTAACATTTCTTCTTTAATTTGGCTGATTTGTTCATCCATAGATTTCTTATACTCGATAGCTAGGGTTTCTCTCATTCCTTTTATTAATTCTTGCATTTCCTTCCTCATGGCTGCTTTTAGGTCTTCATCGCGTGTATCTGTGCGTTTTGGTGGACTTGGAAGCTTGCAAGAGTTTGTCACCATATCTCCAGATATTAGTGATCTCCTTGATTTACGCATACTTCTTTGTATTTAATGGTGTGTTTTAGAGTGCTGTGCTTCTAAATTTTACCTGTTTTGATCCCCTGTGGTGTGGGAGTTGGTTCCCTCCCTGAGGGTGGTTCTAGAGGGACTTTTGGGTGAACTCGCTGAGGTTTTGATCCTCCTGTACTCTTTATGTGGCCTGGTTAGTTGTTTTCCCCTTTTGTTGGCAGCTAGTACTGGCCCTTTCCTGACCACAGTGGTGGGGGGCACTGTTTCTCCTCTCCTTTTTCTCCTCTCCTCTACTACTTGGAAGTCAGTCTTCCTCTTAATTTCTGTCAGCAGGTGTAGTTCCGCTTCTGGCCACACTGGTTGCGGGCGCTGTTGAGCCTGACTCTCTGTTCCCTCCCTTTTCTGGGGGTCAATGAAGCTCTGCTCCTCCGAGTTACCGCGGAAGAAATTCCCCCAGTCAAGCCCTCCCGGTAGCTGCTCTCAGCCCTAGGGGGGGTCTCCGGTCCACTCTGGGGCTCGGGGCTAGGTTGCTCTAGGTTACCTAAAGGTCCAGGGGGCAGGCCCAAGCTCACCTAGTCTATTCGTCCCACCTGTCCCAGCTGGGCAGGTGACTCCGGCCCACTAGATACTAGGGAATGTCCTCCCCAGTCTACGCTCGGGTCAGGTGGGATGAACTCTGGGGCCTGGAAGTTGAGGCAATGGGTGGTGTGGTCTCTGTGCCAACCAGCTGGCCTCTGCAGTCTATGGGGGGGGGGGTCGCGCGCAGGGTGGCTGGCGGCTGCGGGTCGTCCACCTGTGAGCGCCCTAGGAGAGTGCACTCACCCTGGACGCCTGGGGTCCCTACTCCCCGGTTGGCGCGGCTGGCCTCTGCAGTCTATGGGGGGGGGGTGTCGCGCGCAGGGTGGCTGGCGGCTTCAGGTCGTCCACGTGTGAGCGCCCTAAAAGAGTGCACTCACCATGGACGCCGGGGGTCCCTACTCCCCGTTGGCGCGGCTGGCCTCTGCAGTCTATGGGGGGGGGGGGGTCGCGCGCAGGGTGGCT
Source organism: Suncus etruscus (assembly GCF_024139225.1). Taxonomy (NCBI): domain Eukaryota; kingdom Metazoa; phylum Chordata; class Mammalia; order Eulipotyphla; family Soricidae; genus Suncus; species Suncus etruscus. The sequence continues at coordinate 74,273,443 of NC_064854.1, forward strand.
GGCGGCTGCGGGTCGTCCACGTGTGAGCGCCCTAAAAGAGTGCACTCACCATGGACGCCGGGGGTCCCTACTCCGCATTGGCGCGGCTGGCCTCTGCAGTCTATGGGGGGGGGGGGGTCGCGCGCAGGGTGGCTGGCGGCTGCGGGTCGTCCACGTGTGAGCGCCCTAAAAGAGTGCACTCACCATGGACGCCGGGGGTCCCTACTCCGCGTTGGCGCGGCTGGCCTCTGCAGTCTAGGGGGGGGTCGCGCGCAGGGTGGCTGGCGGCTGCGGGTCGTCCACGTGTGAGCGCCCTAAAAGAGTGCACTCACCATGGACGCCGGGGGTCCCTACTCCCCGTTGGCGCGGCTGGCCTCTGCAGTCTATGGGGGGGGGGGTCGTGCGCAGGGTGGCTGGCGGCTGTGGGTCATCCACGTGTGAGCGCCCTAAAAGAGTGCACTCACCATGGACGCCGGGGGTCCCTACTCCCCGTTGGCGCGGCTGGCCTCTGCAGTCTAGGGGGGGGGGGTCGCGCGCAGGGTGGCTGGCGGCTGCGGGTCTCTATCTCTGACAATATGTGTTGCTAAAGTAACATATATTAGTTAAAGTTACTCAAAGATTTTGTATATATTAATATTTGAATTAAATGAAGTGTAGAAAAATATCAGTATAAATAATACCTACAAGGGAAAGAAAGAATTAAATGTAAGGTATTGTGCCACAAAAGCAAAGTTTACTGTGCAATTTTAAATATAGAATAGAGTCAGCATCTTTGATTCTCAGTAAAAACTAATTGCAGGATAACATTTATCTTGAAAAAAAAAACTCTTGTCAATGTATTGCACAGAATTGAAGTTACTCATTAGTCTTTTATTAGGGTAATCCAGTTATCTAGCTTTGGGGTAAAAACCATGATGCAGAAGTTTAAGAAAAAATATTTTGGTAGCACTAATAGACAAGCACTTAATACATAATGCACTTAACATACTATGATTTACACAAATTACCCACAAAATTTTTTCCCAGCAGACACATCTTAGCATTTCATGGAAATGAATATTGGAACATCTGTGCTATTACTGAACAAATCTCTTTCTAGAAGTTGTGCTTTAGCAATACCATATGGAGGGAATGTTTTCACATTCTCTTCATTTACTAGACATTACAGGAAAATTTATTTTCAATTCCCAGAAAAGAAATAAATTGGATAAATTTGACTATGTAACATTTATTTTCTTAGTCATACAATGAAAATGTTTCTTTTCAAAATTAAAATCTATGCCATTTTAAAAAATACAAAGAAAATTTACTTTTACATAGAAATTATTTACAATATGATGTTTAAATTTAGAAATAGAGACAACAACAAAAACAATAATCAGAGTATGTACTACAATTTTAGGCACAATATTTAACTTAAATCATAAGGCACTCATACATTTGCGATGATAAAAAATTGGAAAAAAGAGGCATGGATAGGCTAAAAAACTTATAGCAAGCAATGATAAATTAAGTCTATGTTCTTAATCTTTCTTTTTTTTTTTGGTTTAAGCCACACCCAGTGACCCTCAGGGGTTACTCCTGGCTATGCGCTCAGAAGTCGCTCCTGGCTTGGGGGACCATATGGGATGCCGGGGTTCGAACTGAGGTCTGTCCTAGGCTAGCGCTGGCAAAGCAGACACCTTACCTCTAGCACAACCACACCGGCCCCTATGTTCTTAATCTTAATCACTATATATTTGCTTCTAAAATCAATGATTAAGGTAGAGACTAAGCCTTATTTTTAAAATAAATAAAACAGATTCTGATGTTAACACTAAGTGTATGTGTATATGTTTTAAATTAAATAATTTAATATGTAACTTTAAAACCAATTATTTTGCTACAAGTTATATTTGAATAACTTGATAAAATTTTGATTTAATATAAAGATTGAAGGATAGTTTTCAAATATTTAATAGGATCAATAATTTTGTGTACTTTAATACAAAGCCTCTTCTGCATTTTAGCTACTGCATTATTAAAAACTATGTATAATATTTATTGCTTTATTTGTCTGATTTAAACTTATATATTATACAATATAAGTTATATAAGTGAACTTATATTCATTAACAATAAGCAGTTTCATATGTTACAAATAGTGAAACTGAAAATCATAATTCTTTATTTTTTCAAACTTTAATTATCTGTGGCAAAGTTACATGAGCTAAACATTATCACATAGGTATTCAATTAGGGGGAAATTAATGTTTTTTTAAATAAACAATAAAATGTTGTTATAGGTTGTTTAATTTTATGGACTGTGTGAGGGAGAAAGGAATCTTATTTACATTAAAATGTCAATCAAATTAATTTTCATTTAACAATGAATATAAGAATACATATAATCTATCTTTCTCAAACATGTTTAAGAAACTACACATATTCCTAAACCATGGATCCTGTCAACTGATGTTTACTTGGTACAAGTAAGATTTTAGTTTCAGTATTTTTTTAATTTTTTTATTTTGAATTATGAGAACAAAAGATGCAAAGAAAGGACAAGGTAAAGTTACAGTGGAAGGACAATCAGCCATAACATAATTCTCAGAAGAAGTCCCCTTGCTGATATCTTAACTTTGAAGTTTCAGCCAAAGAACGTTAAGATAAATAAAACAGAATCCATGTACAATTACTTTGTCCCTCAAGTCCCTAGATTGTAGCACATTATAATATTTCTTAATAGCACACAAGGCAATCTAAAGCCATAAAGCTTACGTAACTCCTTAAACATTAGAGGTATAGTATTTTTTACATTTCCATGTACATGCATATTAGCTAAGTTAACCTCAAATTTTAAGTGGGTGCATTTAACCTCAAATTTTAAGTGGGTGCATTTTAAGGATTAGAGTCAAAGGAGCACAGTAAAAACAGTGTTAGAGTGGCAATTGTTGTTTGCATAGGCCCACCAAAATATGAGAGGCATGGAAAGGAATAACCTTGGCCTAAATACAAAGAGATCCTACCCCTGAAGTTTCCTGGCATAAGACCAACTCTAGGCTTCAGGCAAGTTATCGTCTGATCCAAGACATTGTCCATAGTGCCAACACACTTTTCACACAGTCTCTGTAGTTGGTATCATGTTTCTGTATTAAAGATTCTGGAATCTGCATATCCTAAATTGAAGTCATGATGTGGAGTGTCTTCTCGTTTCACCTCACCATGAAAGGGCAATGCAGGAAGCCCTATCCTGTAAGCAGGTCGTTGTTAAGTCTTCTCATTGTTAAGGGAAGTCTCTTTTCAGCAGGACGATGTCTGAGCAGTGGTAGGGTCTTCCGTGGTAGAGGATTGCTTCCAGGTGATGTTATAGACAAACCTCACAATTAAGGGGCAATACAGCAAGCCCTGTCCAGTAAGCAGGTCATTGTTTTTGTTAAGTCTTCTTAGTGTTAAGGGAAGTCTTTTTTGAGTAGATAGATGTCAGAGCAGCTGTAGAGTCTTCCCTGGTAGAGGAATGCCTCCAGGTGATATTATATACGACCTTGGATGATTTGTAAATGTCTTCTCTAGATCAGGGGTGAGTGGAGAATGCCCATTCTTCTGAGGCCTGTACCAGGTCTTTATGTCAATGTTCAGGGTGTAAGGTCTCATTGCACTATAAGATTTGTGTGTTCCCATCTCTATTAGATAAGAACTTATTGGTATGTATAGTATTTTCCCATTTTAGTGTGCCTAAGCAAACAAGAAATAAAGCCACGTGGTGCTATCAGATATGTGGGGGCGTAAGAACATTTCCAACAATACCCATGACTTGGTTCAAACATAAGCATTAAACTGAGGGATTCTTTCACACCAAATTTCATATTGAGCAGTTCACAAAGAGAAGATAAAAAACATGTGGGGGGGATCGTCATTGTATAAAAATATATTCAGCAAAAGTTATAGCCATCAAAGAAAACACCCATAAAATGTTGAAGAGACATAAGTGTCCTTTTTATGCCTTTTAAAATAGTTGTGTGGGTGTTAACTCCAGGGCACCACTTTGATCTGTGACTTAGGACTCTACAGTACTTAAGTTAGAAAGGGTAAATGAGGAGTAATGATGATAGGAGTTAAGGAAGTTAAAGAGAAATATGATCTTATGAAGGGGTATGCAAAAGGGCAGAGTACAAAATGGACATTCTGCATACATAAAAACATAATTCAATGATAGTGAGTACTATTAATGTTTTTTGGCATCATCAATCGCCCCTGCGCGATTTTGAAAATATAGACTGGACAAAGATTACCAGTGACTTCAAGAAGCTGGAAGGCCAAAGTTCAGGGCCCCACCCAGACCCTCCCTAAGGAGCTGAATGGATAATGGGGGAAAGCCTAGGGTACCTTCAAGCTCCCCCAAGGGGCCCAACTCACCTGCTTGCCCAGGCATGTGGCCCGGGTAAGCCCTGGAGATCTGGAGCAAGGTGGTAGAGAGGTGCTGGGGTTACCCAAGTCCCACACCCCCACTAGGCCTGGTTAAGAAGGCCTCTGGCATGGCGGGGGCCTGCCAAACCCCCTCCTGCTAGACTCTAGTTTCAGTATTTTAATCATGGTTAAAGAATACTGATTATAAAGATATACAGACCTGTGGTATTATATATATGTATATATATATGTGTATATATATGTATATATATGTATATATGTGTGTGTGTATATATATATATATATATATATATATATATATATATATATATATATATAGAAACACACACTAGGCCTCTGGTCTGCAATAAGAGTCTTACTGTCTTTGCAGACTCAAAACTAGCCTTAAAAGAAAAACTGAAAGGTCTACTTTAATACAAGACAGAACAACAAACACACCAAACATCTACACAAAGATGTCACTAAAAATCCCATAAAAATTCTCTCTCACAATGTCAATGAATTAAATACAACAGTTAAGAGAAACAGAATGGTTAAATAGATCAAAAAACTGAACCAACCTTCTGCTGCCTACAAGAAACACACTTGAACACTCAGAACAAACATAGACTCAAAAATCAAAGGCTGAAAGAAATTCATCCAAGCAAACATCACCCTTAAAAAAGCTAGAGTGGGCCCGGAGAGACAGCACTGGAGTGTTTGCCTTACAAGCAGCCGATCCAGGACCTAAGGTGGTTGGTTCGAATTCCGGTGTCCCATATAGTCCCCCGTGCCTGCCAGGAGCTATTTCTGCTTCACTCAGCATAATACTCTAAATATATATTAGGAAATTTCATAATTTTATTTTTCCAAACAAGATGCAAAGTATTCCACTGTGTAGATGTATCACAGTTTCTTTAGACACTCATCTGTTCTTTCTCAGGCATTTTGGTTATACCCAGATTTTGGCTATTGTGAATATTGCTGAAATAAATATGGGACTATATATGCCTTTCCTGCAATATGTTTAAGACCTATAAGTTATATTTCCATGAGGGATATGATGTGAATAATGGAATCTCAATTGCTTGTGTTTTTCTTTTTTGAGGAAAGTGCATGTTGTTTTCTAAAAATATATGACCAATCAACATTCCCAATATCAGTGAATGAGAGCCTCCTTCTTCCAGGTCAGCTCTAGTGCTGGTTGTTCTTATTAATCTTGATGTGTGCCAGTCTTTGTAGTGTGAAATGATACCCTATTGTTTTCATTTGAAAATCCCTGATGATTAAAGATGTGGAACATTTTTATTTGCCTTTGCCATCTGTAATTCTTCTTTAAGAAATGCATATTATGTCTTTACCAATTTTGATGGGGTTGGATGTTTTTTCTTGTTAAACTCAAAGAATAATACTTCTATTTTAGATATTAACACCTTATATTCAGATATTGGATGAATATTTCTCACAATCAGTGGGTAGTCTTTGTATTCTGGTTTGATTTCCTTTGAGTTGCAGAAGTGTCTTAATTTAATACCATACCATTTTTTATTTGCTTCCACTACCCTGTTCGTGGATGTTTCATTCTTGAAGATGCCTTTAGTTTCAATGGCATGAAAATGGTTCTTGCTATGTTTTCCTCTATGTATATTATGGTTTCATTCTGATATATTTTTTGTTTGTTTGTTTGTTTGTTTTGTTTTGTTTTGTTTTTTGGTCACACCAGGCAGTGCTCAGGGGTTATTCCTGGCTCCAGGCTCAGAAATTGCTCCTGGCAGGAATGGGGGACCATATGGGCGCCGGGATTCGAACAGATGACCTGCATGAAAGGCGAACACCTTACCTCCATGCTAGTTTCATTCTGATATTAGTGTTTATTTTTTAAACTTGGTTTATTTATTAGTTTCTGAATCACACCCAGCAGTTATTCCTGGCTGGCTCTGTACTCAGAAATCACCCCTGGCATGTAAAGGATGACTGGAATAGAAAAGAGTCCCTCCTGGGTTGACTTTCCTGAAAGGCAAACGTCCTACCACTGTGCTATCTCTCCAATCCCTGATAGCTATGTTTAATCTGCTTTGATTTGACATTCGTGCACAGACTTAAAAAATAGTTATGAGTTCATTTTCTTGCACAGAGATCACCATTTTAATCCTTAACACTTTTCAAACAGGTATTTCTTGATACACTTCATAGTTTAGTATTTCATTAAATCTTAGCTTCTCATAAATCTATGTAGGGTTCTATCTTAGGGTATTCATTTCTATTCCACTAATATGAAAATATATGTTTTTCAAATACCAAGCCATTTTAATTACTGATATTTTATTACTGCCATTTTATGTTAGTTTGAAGTTGGGGAAAATGATGTATTCATTTTATTTTTCTAATGGGTTTATTTTTCTAATGAGTGGATTTAGCAAGTAGTAGGGTTTTGTACTATTTGGGAGGGTGATTTTTTTTTTTTTTTGGAACAGACACAGTGATTCTCAGGAATTACTCCTGACTATGCACTGATAAATTGCTCCTTATTTGGAGGGACCATATGAGATGCCAAGGATCAAACTCAGATCAGTCCTGGCTAGGCTGCATGCAAGGCAAATACCCTACCATTGTGCTATTGCCCAGGACCATTTTTCTTTATTTATGTTGTTATTTTTGTTGTATTTCTGGAGACCTTATATTTATTTGTAAAAAATCATGGGTTTTCTTTTTTAATTCTATATAAAATCTTCATTTAAGTGCCATGATTACAAGCATAATTGTAGTTGGGTTTCAGTCATAAACAGAACACCACCCTTTACCAGTGCAACAATCCCACCACTGATGCAACCTCCCTCTTTTCCCATCCCTGCCTGTATTTCTCTCACTCATTATGAATGTCATGATAGTCGTTAGTGTAGTTATATCTCTAACTGTACTCACCTTTCTTTGTGGTGAGCTTCATATTGTGAGCCCATCCTTCGAGCCCTCATCTCTATTGTCTCTGAGCATTATTATAATAATGACCTTAATTTTTCTTAAAACACATAAATGAGTGATACTATTCTGTGTCTATCTCTCTCCCTCTGACTTATTTCACTCAGCATTAAAGATTCCATGTACATCCATATATAGGAAAATTTCAAAACTTCATCTCTCCTGACAGCCTCAAAATATTCCATTGTGGATATGTACCACAGTTTCTTTAGCCATTCATCTGTTGAAGGGCCTCTTGGTTGTTTTCCAGATTCTGGCTACACTAAATACTGCTGCAATGAATATTGGTGTGAGGAAGGGATTTTTGAAATGTATTTTTGTATTTTGTATGAGTTGTATTTCCTAGGTTATATCCATAGGAGTGGTATGGCTGAAACATAGAGTTCAATTTCCAAATTTGTTTTTGTTTTTGTTTTTTAGGAATCTCCATATGGTTTTCTGTAAAGGCTCTACTAGATAGTCAGCATTCACACCATCAGTAAGTGTTCCTTTCTCCCCACATCTCCAGCAGCACTGATTGTTACCGTTCTTTGTGATATGTGTCAGTCTCTGTGGCATGGTACTTCATTGTTGTTTCGATTTGCATCTCCCTAATGATTATTGATGTGAAGCATTTTTATGTGTCTTTTGGCTATTTGTATTTTTTCTTTGAGGAAGTGGTCTGCTCATGTTTTCTCCCCATTTTTGTTTGATGAGTTTAGATGTTCATTCTTTTTTTTTTTTGGTTTTTGGGTCACACCTGGCAGTGCTCAGGGGTTACTCTTGGTTCTGTGCTCAGAAATCACCCCTGGCAGGCACAGGGGACCATATGGGATGCCGGGATTCAAACCACAGTCCTTCTGCATAGAAGGAAAACGCCTTACCACCATGCTATCTCGCCAGCCCCTAGATGTTTATTCTTAATAGAACATCTGCAGGAGGAAAAAAAAAAAGCATAAAACAATTTATTATTATTATTTATTTATCTATTTTTTGTTGATTTCATTGTTGTGGTTTGGGTATTGAAGTGGATGTCTCCATTTATATTTATTTATTTATTTTCTTCTTTTCTTATGTGCTCTGCCACATTTTTTTTTACCTCAATTCCATGGCTTTTATATGGTGCTTACCCTTTTGTTTTGTTTTGTTTTGTTTTGTTTTTGAATGCTCACTGGATATTTTATTTGACAGTTCTTTATGTACTGTTGTGGTGTTTCACCTTCTTTTTCCCCTTCGTCTCTCAAAGCAAGGATGAAAGCCTCTAGAAGGCCTCCGCCCATTTTTGGAGTATCTGATTCTTTTTTTCTTTTTTTTCCTCCAGGTTATTACTTTTCTCTTCTTCAAACAAAACCGCATAACTTAAACTATATAGTCCCGCCTCCCAATTGGGGCGGGGGAATAAGGGAGGTACCAAGTCCAAATAGGTGTAAAACCACTAAGTAGTAAGCTAGGCACAGAGGGAACCACTTATTCTAGCAGCCCAGGGGGTAAGGGAAGAGGTTATTGGATGAAAGACGGGAATGGAGGTGGAGGGAGGACAATTCGGTGATGGGAATTTCCCTGATTTTATGTTAATATGTACCTAAAATATTATTTTCAATGATATGTAAGCCACTATGATTAAAATAAAAATTATATTTAATTAAAAAATAAAAAATAGAACTTCATTTAAACTGTATGATTATTGATACTTTTTATGTTATCAATCTCAAATCCATGAGCAGGGAATGTGTTTCCATTTCTTCCTATCCTCTTTATTTTATTACTTGAATTAGTGTTTTGTAGTTTTCTTTGTATAGGTCATTTACCTCATTAAGTAAGTTGATTTTGAGGTACACGATTTACTCAGGCTCAATTTTCATTGGGGGTTAATTTTCTTTTAGTATTTATTTTTCTTTTATTATATGTATACAGGAAAGCTTTAGATTTTTACATGTTCCATTTGTAGCCCTCCACATTACCATAAAAATCTATTGTGTCTAGATGCTTTCTGTAGTCTTTAAATTTTTCTAAGTTCAGAGTTTTATTAACCACAGATGATAAAAGCTTCATTTTATTCGATTATTTTCTGAATTAAAACATAAATTTTCATTGCTTTACAGCTATGGAAAATACTTTCAGTGCTACATTGAATTGAAGTGGTCAGAATGGACAATCTTTTCTTGTGTCAAATCTTAGAGGAAACTCTTTTAGTTTTGTCCCCATTGAGCTTCTTTTAAATGGCTTTGATTATTCTGAGGAAAGTTACTTTGATTCACATTTTGTTAAGAGTTTCTTTTTATTATGAATAGGTGATAGATATTGTAAAATTATTTTTCTGCATCTATTACTATGATCATATGATTTTTTATCAATATGATGAATATTTAGATAAACTTGATTGTGTTAATTCATTCTTGCATCTCTGGCATGAATCCTACTTGGCCATGGTGTATCTATGGCATTGCTGGGTTCTATTTGTTCATACAGTTTTAAGGATAATTTCACCTGCATTCCTTAAACATATTGGCCCCAAGCCTGATTTCTGATCATATATCCAGGAAAGTCACCAGGTGTGACCCAATAACCAAAATAAAAAAAATACTTTAAACCCTCTATTGTTGTCTATTATATCTATGGCCTGAAAATAAAACCTTAGGATTAATATAGTTTTGAAATAGAATTGCTATATTTATAATTTTATATAACTTATTTATTTGATTTAATTAGTCCACAGAAACATCAGGATATCTATAGTTGGATATCTTCCAATTGGTTTTATAATGCTGCCAGTAGTTGGAGCTATTGACATTGATAAATTTTACTAAGACATATATCTATATTAATGATATTTAAATTTAATTTAATTTAAGTAGTTCCTATTTTATTCTTTGAATTTTGGTGCATTTTCAATATGTAATTTTTTATATAATAGAAAACTCAATATTACTACTATAAATGTGTTGATAAAATATTGACCCAATGAAAGGCCAGAGAGGTGGCATGGAGCGGTAAGGCATCTGCTTTATATGCGCTAGCATAAAACAGATCATGGTTCAATCCCCCAGCATCCCTGAGTCTATATCCAGTAGTAACCTCTGAGTGTCACCAGGTGTGACCCAAAAAACAAACAAATGAAATAATGACCTTATGAATCAATATTTCCAATCAAATTAAAAAAAACTATGTTTGACATTTTACTAGGATGATGCATGATTTACAAAACAATAAACTATCTAATGCAGATATGATAGACAAGTATATTTATATGATTTAAACCATGTCTTCCATGAATTGAAGCAATAACTTTCCTAGGAATATACCCTAGGAAAAAAGAGACTGTGCAAAAATGCCCTCTGCCTTTCCTATGTTCATCACAGCACTATTTACAATAACCAGAATATGGACACAACTAAAATGCCTCAGAATAAATGAGTAGTTAAAGAAACAGTGCTACATCTACAAAATGGAATACTATGCAGCTATTAGGAAAAAATGAATCCAGAAATTTTCTTCTACATGGATAGACATGGAGATTATAATGCTGAGTGAAAAGAGCCAGAGGGAGGAAGATAAACATAGATAACCATACTTTTACTCATATGTGGAATATAATAAAATTAAAAGAGTATGGTGCTAATATCCAGAGATTATATGATGAAATTTGGGAGGGCTAGTTTATGGTAAAAAGTTTGCCACAAAGAGCAGTATGTGCAGTTAGAATAAAGATGTTTCTACTTTCACAATGATAGATGGAATTGATTACTCTGGACAAAAACTTGGTGCTTAAAGGGGATAAAGAGACATGCATGGAACCCATTAATTAACAATAGTGTAAAGTGTCAATCAAGGAGAGAGAGAAACAGAAATAGATAGATATATAGATAGATGATAGATAATAGATAAATCAATAAATCGATAAATAGATAGATGATAGATAGAGTAAAATCAGGTGAGGGTATTAGTCTATTATCTGATGGGTCTTGGGTGAATATTTTCTCCTACTCAGTGGGTGGCTCTTGTATCCTGGGCACTATTTCCTTTGAGGTACAGAAGCTTCTCAGCTTAATATATTCCCTTCTGTTTATCTCTGCTTCCACTTGTTTGGAGAGTGCTGTTTCCTCCTTAAAGATACCTTTAATGTTTTACCTACGTGTTGTTCTATATACCTTATGATTTCAGGTCTGATATTAAGGTCTTTAATCTATTTGGATTTTACCTTCTTACATGGTGTTAGCTGGGGGTCTGACAAGCACTGACAGAACTTTACAAGAAAAAAAGTCTAATCCCATCAAAAAATGGGGAGAAGAAATGAACAGACACTTTGTCAAAGATGAAATACAAATGCACATGAAAAAAGACTCAACATCACTAATCATCAGTGAGATACAAATCAAAACAAAACTGAGGTACCATCTCACACCAAAAAGATTGGCGCACATCACAAAGAATGAGAACAAGTGATGTTGGCAGGGATGTGGAGAGAAAGGAATTCTCATTCACTGCTGGAGGGGATGCCATCTAGTTCAACCTTTATGGAAAGTGATATGGAGATATCTCCAAATCCTGGAAATTGAACTCCCATACGATTCAGCTATACCACTCCTAGGGATATACCTTGGGAACACAAAAATACAATACAAAAATTCCTTTCTCACACCTATATTCATTGCAGCCCTATTTACAATAGCCAGACTCTGGAAACAATCAAGATGTCCTTCAACAGATGAATGGCTAAAAATAATGTAGTACAAATACACAATGGAATATTATGCAGCCGTCAGGAGAGATAAAGTCATGAAATTTTCCTATACATGGATGTACATGGAATGTAATATGCTGAGTGAAATAAGCCAGAGGAAGAGAGATAGAAGCAGAATAATCTCACTCATCTATGGGTTTTAGGAATAATAAAAGACATTTTTGCAATTATTCTCAGAGACAAAGTGAGGAGGGCTGGGAGGTCCAGCTCATGACATGAAGCTCACCACAATGAGTGATGTGTGCAGTTAGAGAAATAACTACTTTGAGAACTTCATAACAAAATGAATTAATGAGGGAAATAGAAAGCCTCTCTAGAGTACAGGCAAGGGTGCAGTGCCGTGAGGAAGAGGAAGATTTGGGACATTGGTGATGAAAACATTGCACTGGAAAAGTGGGGTTGTTTTTTAAATGACTGTAACCCAACTACAATCATATTTCTAATTAAGGTATTTAAATAAAGATACTAATAAGAAAAAATAAATATAAACATGTAACTAATATATGTCGCCAAAAAATCAAGTGATAGATGGTGAGAAAGGTAAATGGGACATTGGTGTGGGAAACATGCTAGATAAGATTGTTATATATTGAATTTATGTAACTCAATCATGAACAACTTTACCTGTAGAAAAATTCCAACTGTATTAGAAAAAAAATTGTAACCATGGTGTTTAAATTAAAAAAAAAATGGCTACTTACCTGACAGAGAGATGACATCTAGCAAATCGTGACAATTATGTGAGTCAAAGTGCAGGGAGGAAAAATAATCAACTAGTCATTTCTATCTACCTTTATATTTCATAAATACTTAAGAACATGTATTCTGAATAATCTTATGCAAACTCAATATATTATACCATAATTTATGTAATCACAATATAATTAATATTCTGACTTGCTTAAATGTTTATTTTTAAATGTATACATAAAATCTGCAGCATTGCTACTAAGAGCCAGAAATGCTGACACCATGAGGATAACCTCAGTGGTGCTTTGACATTTCCAGTTTCACAATTATGATCCATATTAGTCATATGATGCCAAGATTCAAAATTTGTATGAGCAAATAAGCACTCTGTCAATGATATTCTCTTTCTGGCCACAAATAAATAGTTGTGCAATTTTAAATAAAATATTTTATACAGACATTATTATTAATTAACATATATTTTGAAGCAGAATTGTATATGTCCAAAATTTAATCTAAACTCATTCACTCATTATGAGATTCTAGGAAAACTATCCTCTTCCTATTGTGTTAAACTTACTTAGAGACTATTTCTGCAGTATAGAAGGTATCAAACTCAGTTTAGCAATGTCAAAATATTTGTGGGTGAGAAAGTTTGTCAAATTAAAATAAAAAGAGACTAATTGGATGCTTTTAAACTCATATTGAAAGTCAGCATGTTCACTACAGGTATGATGTTAAATATTTCATGTGACTAAAATAATTGTGGAACAATTTAGTATAGACAATTCCACTTGAGTATTCAGTTAAAGTGTAAATAAAGCAGAAAATAATGGTTCTTTTTATCCATAAGGAAAATATACAAATTTCAACACATACATAATGCATATATCTATACATATATTTGATGTATACATATCAAAAAGACATGTTCTGAAATATTGTTTTTATAAACCATGGTCAGTATTTTGCAGTAAGAGATTCCATCCTGTGCTCAGAACGATCACACAGCAGTAGGACATTTGCCTTGTACGTGGCTGACCCATGACTGATTCCGGTTCAATTCCTGACATCCCATATGATTTTCTGAGCCTTCCAGGAGCAATTTCTGAGTGCAGAGCCTGGAGTATCCCCTGAGTGTCATCAGTATTACCCTCAAACAAACAAACAAACAAAAAAGATATTTATTTTTACTGGCTGTAATGAGATGATAAACTCAGAAATGACAGATTTTCCAGTGTTGGTTTGTTATGTGGGTGCCTCTTGAACCTCCACAGGTCAAAAAAGTTCTGAGATCAAAATACCTAAAAGTTTACAGAGAAAAACAGTAAGAAAAGAAAATAGATAAATAAAATAAGTTCTGATAGTTAATGGTATTTTTTCATAAAAATTATATTTATTAATTATGAAAGATGACAAAAGAATTTAATGTTCCTACAAACAGGGAATAGAGTGGAAAGGAAAAATAAAATCTTTATTCATTAGTATACTGCTGCTAAGTGGTTGGGAAAAGTGCACCTGCATTATATATTGTTTACTTGTGATTTTTTTGAAAAAAAAAAAAAGTGAGATTTTGTAAAGTTGCTTTCACAAAATTTATGTAAATAACATAAATTATATTATAAAATGACAATGATCACTAAGTTCAGGATTTTCCAGTTATCAAATCTCAAAAATATTAAGTTATTCTCAGTTTATTATGAACTGTTCAGTTATACAGTCTTTGTTTTCTTTTATTTAAACAATGTGAATACATAATTGCTCATAATTGAGTTTCAGTCAAACAGTGTACATCAGTATTCGCCTGTGAATACTTACCACAACCACAGTCCCAATTTTTCTCCCAACATAAATTATGCATGTCTCTGGGGAAGGCATTTTACTCCTCTTGCTTTGCTCTTTCTATTTTTTTTCCTTTCTATACACAATGGTTTGCACTATTGATAATGAAGATATACCATGCATACCACATTATCACTGTCTAATACAAAGATATTGATTCAAATAATAAGTTCCAAGAATCATTGACAAAGTGATCCTACACTGGCCTAACAGCACTGCCCCACTATTTACAATTTCCAACCATGTACAGGTCTTCTAGCCCTCCTCTCTGTCTCGAATAGTATTACCACATTATCTATTATTTTCCTTATGTCACATAAATGAGTGAGATTATATATGCCAATCTCTCTTCTAATTTCTTTCAGTCAGCATAATTCCATCCACGTGTAGAAAATTTTCATGATTTCAGAGCATTCCATTGTGTTGATGTACCATACTTTCTTTAGCCACTCATGTTCTCTTGCACGTTTATTTCCACATTATAACTATTAAAATAGCGCTGTTTTTGGATGCCTAGGGAGGAATTTCTCACCCCCTCCCCCCAGGGCCGGATTAACCAGGCGTGGCCCTGAAGACCCGCCTGGTGTGGGGGAAGTCATGCTCGCCTGGACTAAGTGGTCAGCCCAGGGGTCCGGTGGCTAGCTGTCCTGCCCAGAGCCCCCAACATACCAGTCAAAGGAACCCAGAAATCCTGGCATGCGGAGTGTTCTGGCCCCAGCCGTGCCTCTGCAGATTTTGGATGCCTAGGGAGGAATTTCTCACCCCCTCCCCCCAGGGCCGGATTAACCAGGCGTGGCCCTGAAGACCCGCCTGGTGTGGGGGAAGTCATGCTCGCCTGGACTAAGTGGTCAGCCCAGGGGTCCGGTGGCTAGCTGTCCTGCCCAGAGCCCCCAACATACCAGTCAAAGGAACCCCCCGCGCGTCCCCCTTACGCCCCCGCGCGTCCTTCGTGTATTCAGAATATTCCTTATTCTTAAGTTATGTTTTGCGTATACAGAATGTTCATTTTGTATTCTGCCCTTTACCACACCCCTACAAATTTCTTTTTTACTCCTTAACTCTCTAACCCCCTCTGAAATAATACTAACCTACATTACTCTCTTTAATTCAGTAGTGTACAATCCTAATCACAGTCCAAAGCTGTGCATTTTGTGTGACAACCCCAAACCATTTCAAGATACATAAAATGGACACATATTCTTTAGAATATGTTGTATTTTTTCTCTGACAGCTATGATTCTTACTAAATGTTGTCTTATACAGTGACGATTCTAACTACTTTTTATCTTCTCTTTTTGAGCTGTTTAATAAGGAATTTTGGTGGAAGAGTCCCCCAGTTTAATGCTTATGATTGAACCATGTCATGGGAATCATTGGAATTGTTCTTATGGCCCCCATATGCGCCAATAACACCACGTGGCATTGCTTCTTATTTGCATAGGCACATCAAAATGGGAAAATACTATACATACAAATAAGATCCTACCTAATAGATTTTGGAACACACAAATCTTGTAGTGCAAAGGGACCTTACCCCCTGAACATTGACATAACGACCTGGCACAGACCTCAGAAGAAAGAGCATAATCCATCCTCCCCTGAACCAGGGAAGCCATCTACGAAACATCCAGGCTGGTCTATAACATCACCTGGAAGTAATCCTTTACCACGGAAGACCTACACTGCTCAGACTTCGACCTGCTCAAGAGAGACTTCCCTTAACAATGAGAAGACTTAACAACAACAACGACCTGCTTACAGGACAGGGCTCCCTGCATTGCCCTATGATTGTGAGGTGAAAGGAGAGGATGTTCCACATCCTGACTTCAATGTAAGATATGCAGATTCCAGGAACTTTAATACAGAATCACACAGAGACTGTGTGAAAAATAAAAGTGTGTTGGCATTACAGACAATGTATTGGATTGGACGATCTAGCTTGCCTGGAGCCTAGACTTGGTCTTGTGCCAGGAAACTTCAGGGGTCTGGTCTCTTTGTACTTAGGCCAAGGTTATTTCTTTCCATGTCCCTCATATTTTGGTGGGCCTATGCAAACAACAATTGCCACTCTAACACCATTTTTACTGTGCTCCTTTGACTCTAATCCTTAAAAAGAACTCACTTAAAATTTGAGGGTAACTTAAGCCAATATGCATGTATATGGAAATGTAAGAAAATACTATGCCTGTAATGTTTAAGGGGTTACATAAGTTTTATTGCTTTAAATTACCTTGTGTACAGTTAAGAAATATTATAATGTGTTACAATCTGGGGACTTGAGGGACAAAGTAATTGTACATGAATTCTGTCTTATTTGTCTTAATTTTCTTTGGCTGAAATTTCAAAGTTAAGATATCAGCAAGGGGACTTTTGAGAATTATGTTATGGGTGATTGTCCTTCCACGGTAACTCTTTCTTTGCACCCTTGTTCTCATAATTAAAAATAAAAATTAAAAAAAAAAAAAAAAAAAAAAAAAATAGCGCTGTTATAAACATAAAAGTGAATGAAACGGTGTTGATTTGGAAACAACCACATGCTTTCATGTGGATTTCGGTCAAGGCCTTCATGGTCTGGACCCTTAGTAGAATTCTCAAGGTCCCTGAAAGTAGTTGATGGAGTCGGTGTGAGAATAACATAGTCATGTTCAACAATGAGTGTCAATCTGCATTCTACTTTATTGAAAATTACAAAAACTATATTAGTAAGATTTTTTTCAAGTCATAGTTATGGTATGCTGACATTTTTTCTTTCCAGAATCAAACACAAATTTCTTGTAAACAGAAGCTTTATCAGTATACACTATTTGATCTTCAAAACAAGCCTTATGATTATAAAGTGGGTTCAAGCCTTCCAAAAAGAATCATTTCAATCAAAGAGCCAAGAGGCTTTCCTGGACTCAAAACTTGAACATCTCAAAGTTTTTCCTCTCAGGTCAGGCTTTGGGTGTCAATTCTTATGTAAATTAAAAAATTAGCAAGATTCCAGGTTTTCCTATTGAGGTTCCTTTCATTCAATTGAACAAGTTTTGGCTTTTGGGCTTTCACAGATAACCAATGAAAGTAAAAAAGCAGGTTTTGTAAAAAGGGCAAAGTCTAATTTTAAAAAAGACATGCTTGATTATGGGATGTGGACTTTACCTTGGAAAAGCTTTGTTAGAAATCCATTGGTGGGAAACCCTGTATCTCTTAGGCCAAGGAATTCCTTTTCGAATGACTCCAATGTCTAGTGTGCCTATGGAGGAAGGGAAAGAGAGAGAGAGAGAGAGAGAGAGAGAGAGAGAGAGAGAACACAAAATTATCCTTTTTTAAATATATCTACCTAGCTTTTTTCTATTACTTTGATTTGGTGTGGATATTAAACTGATTGTCTCCATTTCTATTCATTTATTTTTTCTTTCTTCTTTTCTCTCTTCTGTTTTGTGCTCTGTCATGTTTTTTATCTCAAGTCCATGGCAAGTATGTGGTGCCTATCTTACTGGATATTTTATTCGGTACTTCTTTTTATACTGATGTGGTGTTCCACCTTCTTTTTCCCCTTTGTCTCTCAAACCGAGGATGAGAGCCTCTGGACTCCGCCCATTTTCGACATACTTGAATTTTACTCCATTTTATTACTTTTCTTCAAACAAAACCACATAATCTTAACTATCTAGTCCCATCTCCCAAATAGAGGGGGATATAATGGAGGTACCATGACCAAACAGTTGAAAGATCACTAAGTAGTAAACTAGGCACAGAGGGGACCACTCATTCTAGCAGCCCCGGGGGTGAGGGTGGAGGCTATGGGAGGCAGGACGGTGGAGGGAGGACAGTTCGGTGGTGGGAATTCCCTTGATTCAATGTTAATATGTACCTAAATTTTGCTGTAAACGATATGTAAGCCACTATGATTAAAATAAAAATTATAAAAAATAAAATAATGTAAAAAAAAAAAAAAAGAAATCCATTGGTGGGATGTGAAAGCACAAATGTAGGGAGTTTGCCTTGCAAGCTGCTCCTCTGGACAGAAAAGGGTTTCTTTTCTGGCATCCCATATGGTCTCCAAGCCTGCCAAGAGTGATTTCTGAGAACAGAGCCTGGAGTAACCCTTGAGTGCCACCAGGTGTGGCCCCCAAACAAACAAAAAGAAAACCCCAACCAACCAAACAAAAATTGGTATTTTCAGGATAAACCTGGATGTTATATTAGAGATAAAAGATAGTCACTCAGAGGAGTATTTTAAATATGTTCCAAAACAGACTTTCCTTTCATCTGAGACAACAAGGTAGCAAGGCAATAACTAAATACCTGTTAGTTATTTCAGCTTCAATATGTTCCTTCTTGATGCTAAGATTTCCAGGCAAAGAGGCAAATGCTCAAATTTATAGTACTTCAGAAGGGAAATACATATTTAGGCCAAATGATATGTTTGCCATGATCAATAAGCTTAAGAAAATGGCATGCTCACTTATTAAGGCAGCGATTTCTCTTTGAGATCTAATCTCAGCTAGCTATGCTGGGGGAGTCCAGCAGGACTACTGGGTTTAGCTATTCCTACACCATGGCAGGTTTCTCTGGCTTTCTACCTAATTGTGTGTTTAAAGTAGAAGACTCTCTGATACACCCTGATTTCTACTGAGGAATAGTTCTTTTAATATATATTTTTCTCTTTCATCATTTGTCAGCTATACTCAGTCTTATTAACATAATACATGGACCAGAAAGCTACTGAAAAAGATAAGTTGATTGGATTGTGAAAACTGATCTTGATTTAATTCCTGGAACCTCATCTAGCTCCATGAATCCTACTAGAAGTGATTCCTAAGCAAAGCATCCTAAGTATACTTTTAATAAATACCGGACTGTATAGAGATATAAAAAAGCAAACAGATTCTTACATTAGGAAATAACTTTAGACTAGAGCTATACAGTATTTGGATTGGTATGACTCCTAGTTACATTAATATATGACATACATTTATACCACTTAACCCACTGTTTATTAACTCTGTTGACTCTCCTCGTATGCCTCCTACATCTCATCTAAACATGTGTGTGACCAAAACCAACGGAGAAAATAGGGTTCTGATAATTTTATTTGGAAGACAGTATTGTTTTTAACTGAAATTTAGTGATGGTATTAAATTATATTTAAAAAAAGGTATTGGGGCCAGAACTATAGCATAGCAGGTAGAGCATCTGACTTGTATGCAGCAAACCTGGGTTTGATCCCTGGCATTTATATGTTCTGCCCAAGCCTGCCAGGAGTAACTTCTGATTGCAAAGCTCATATATATATATATATATATATATATATATATATATATATATATATATATATATATATATATATATATATATATATAATGTGATTTTAGAACACTATATATTTAGTGTATAATGTACCTATTTTTCTTAATAAAATTTCTTCACACATTTATTAAAAGTTTAGGTAATATTTCTAAAGTATTTTATCCTCTATTTGCATTTTTCAGGTATTTTTGTGAAAAGCAGGTTATATTTATTGAAAAATTAGAATAATACAAAACTGGAAACATTTTTAGATATTTCATTATATTATCAACATACAATAAAATATCTGAGAAAAAAGATTGGGGTTTGAGTTATTTACTTTGCTAAAGCACATTGAAAAATAAATAAAAACAGTGATGCATAAAATAATAACTGAAATTGTTTCTTTAAAATTGATTAGATATATTTCAGATATAAGTAGAGAAAAACAGAGACTGAACTTTTTCTGGGAATGAATGCAATTTATATTTTAATATCTTATGATGAAATGCTAAGTTGTCATTTCATAACAGAAAATATTTATCTCTGTGCTTTAAGAATAGTAATAAAAAACTTAAAAGATCAAAACTTTCAAATATATGATAATCCAATTAAGATAAATCAGTAATCTCAAAGTTTATAAGACCAAGGAAAAATATTGAGAGCCCAAAAGTAATATTCAAACCTATGTACCACTGCTCTGGCCACAGATATTTTGTTTTATTTATTTTTATTTATTTATTTATTTATTTATTTATTTATTTATTATTTATTTATTTATTTATTTATTTATTTTTTGGGTTTTTTGGGCCACACCCGGTGGTGCTCAGGGGTTTCTCCTGGCTGTCTGCTCAGAAATAGCTCCTGGCAGGCATGGGGGACCATTTGGGACACCGGGATTCAAACCAACCACCTTTGGTCCTGGATCGGCTGCTTGCAAGGCAAACGCCGCTGTGCTATCTCTCCAGGCCCAGATATTTTGTTTTAAAGTTCACACATGTTTAGTTTTGGTACATGGTTAATTTTCACTTAAGAATTAATACCACTTCTTTCAGGGTAAGGTCAGATATTTTAAGAACAATATTGAAAATCTCTACCTGTGTCCTATTTCTAAGTATTAGCAAAAACAATAGCCTATGTGAAACTGAGGGAAAGTGTTTTTTTTTATTTTCTAGAATATTAGTAACTGTATGTCATTTGATATTTTCTGACGTATTTTATTATTTATATATATTATCATCTGGGATATTGATATGATTTTGAAACCTAATGATGCCTACATACAGATTTTCCTAATTAGAGTAAAAAATAAAATATAAAGATTCTTAATTTAAATAGTCATAATTTTAATAATTACTTTTTTTTGGTTTTGTTTTTGGGCTATACCTGGTGACACTTTGGGTTTACACCTGGCTATGCTCTTAGAAATTGCTCCAGGCTTGGGGGACCATATTGGATGCCAGGGATCAAACGGATTTTTGTTCTGGGTCAGCTGCATGCAAGGCAAACTCGATACTGCTGCTATTGCTCCAGACCCTTAATAATTATTTTATTTTCCTTAACTTATAGATGACCTTATATTTTTCATGAATCTCATAAAAGTAATTTAAATAAAAAACTGAATAAAAATTACAAAAATTAAAGAGAAAAAAATACAATAGCTAAAGTTGATGGTGAGAGTGTGAATCTATGTTACTGTTGTGGGGAGGCACACCAGGCAGCACTCAGCGGTTACTCCTGGCTCTGCACTAAAAAATCACTCCTGGCTCGAGGACCTTATGGAATAATGGGGATTGAACCCAGGTCAGTCCTGAGTCAGTCTGATGCAAGGCAAACACCCTACCACTGTGCTACCACTCCAGTTCCTATTTATGTTACTTTATTTATCCAAACAGCAAAAATTTAAAAAATTGTATATTTATTAAGTCCTTGAATTAAACTGAAGCTTAATTTGAAAGTGTTACATAAAATTAGCTACAGTAATATGGTAATGTATACACAAAATATATTACCAACATTTTATTTGTTGTACTAATTGATGTTGAGTTCAATATTAAATAAATTTAACAACTACATAAAACTGTATAAGAACAGGCATAAATTTAAGAAAATCTAATGCATAATGATGAAAAATGTAGTTTAATAATAAAAAATAACTTTAATTTATTTTTTATAAAGGGCAAGAAATACAAAGCAGGGGCCGGGGCGGTGGTGCAGCGCTGGGGCATTTGCCTTGTATGCAGCTCTCTCAGAACTAACCCCAGTTTGATCTCCCTGGGTCCTATATGGTCCCCAAGGCAGAAGCGATTTCTGAGTGCGAGCCTGGACTAACCCCTGAGCATCACTGGGTGTGGGGTGTGGCCCAAAAACCAATAGATAGATAGATAGATAGATAGATAGATAGATAGATAGATAGATAGATAGATAGATAGATAGATAGATATACAAAGTAGAACAAGGAAACTCTCTTAAACAAGTGGCATTGGGAAACTAGTCAGATACAAACAAAGAAAGTGAACTCAGATGTCTTTTTAATGCCAAGCACAAAGGTCAAATAAAAAAGGTTAAAAACCTTGATATCAGAGGCCAGAACAATAGTGCAGTGGTACAAGTGGCTGACCCAGGATGTACCTCAGATCAATCCCTGGCATCCCAAATAGTCACCCAAAGCCAGGTGCAATTTCTGAGGAAAAGCCAGGAGTAACCCTGAAGTGTCACCCAGTGTGGCCCAGAAACCAAACCAAACAAACAAACAAATGAACAAAATAACTTTGACATCAGATCTGAAACCTGAAGACACATGGAGGAAAATATAGGCAATACAATTCATGGCATTGAAGCTATAGTCATTTTCAAGGAAAAAATAACACTGGTCAAGAAATGGGACTAAATTAAACCGAAAAGCTTATGCATGTCAAAGGAAATGAGATTACGACAAAAAATCTACCCACTTAATGGAAGAAACTCTTCATCCTATGTACATCTGACAAGGGTTTAGCTATAAGATAAACAAGGCACTGATAGTACTTAGGAAGAAAAAAAAATCAATTCTATAAAAAAAGAACTAGGAGAAGAAATGAACATTTATAAAAGAAGAAATACAAATTGCTAAAAGGCATATGAAAAAGTTATATTTTTCAATTTTAAGTCTTTCACATCCTGTCTTGATTCCTATATATCTGAAGATTTTGAATATAACTATAAATTTTAAAAGCACATTTCTGTCTTAGAATATTAATTGAACATAAAAGATTATGTGTTGATCAGGTAGTCTTTATTTACTATATTGATTTGATGCTTTTAAAGAGTTTTAACCAGTATTTTGTATATGTTATATATTTGCAAATTATAATAAAGTTATTTTCTGAATAATATAGCATTAATGTGCTTATTATTGCCTAATATTTATGAAAATGACTATGCAGTTACACAATATGCTATAGAATACTGTGGTAAAATGAAAATATTAATGCTGGAAAATGGTACAAGGATTAGAGTTTTCCAGATCATGATTTTGGTATGATATTTTGAATAAAATGTGTCTACAAACTACTTTAATAGTTCTAGTGGTTCTTTACATACCAGGATCCAAACAGCACTGTGTCCTGGATACCTAGTACTTAAACATTAGCCTAGTTGACCATGACATAGTTTCATAGAAAATGGAGCCTGTAAGACTGAACACCACTGGAAGAATCCCTTAGTAAAAAGAAGACAAGTATATACTGCATTCAGTAAACCAATTTTCAATATTAAATAAAATCAACCTGTAATTATTGAGGGCATCAATATGAATATGATAATACAGAAATAAAGTGCCTGGAGAGAAGGGCTGTGAGGTTTGTTGTCCTCCCTGCACTGGGTCTGACAGAAATGCTTACCACACCTGGTGCTAATCCTTTTTAGGTTAGTCTGTAATTTTTACTATATTTTTGTTAGTTTCTGTGGCCCCTCTTGTCCCAACTCCTCTGGCAACTTTCCTGCTGTCTTTTCTGTTTCATCTTTTCTAGATATTTCCCCACTTTATTAGTCACGAAAGGGGAATGTGGTTAAAGTTTCGTCTTCTGTGACTTCTTCAGTATGGCAAAGGCCTGTTGGTTCTACCTATAAGAGGGAGTGAAATACTAGCCACATTTACTAGCAGTGTTGTAACATGAGTCTATAGCATCTAAACTCCTTCCCATAAAATTTTCTAAACAAAAACATTTGAGCATTTCTAATTTAAAGACAGACTAATAATAATCAGCCAATTTGACCATATTTTCTATCCTTAGTTTTTATACCCAAACCTTCTTTGCATTTTTTACATTCATTTTGTAACTTCCAATCATTTCAAATTGCAAAATTCTAGTCACACTTCCACACTCTTTTTTTTTCTCCTAAAAATCTTAAATATATCCATTATCTATCTTGCATAAAATAAACATTTACACTATTTTCTCTAACCTTCTCTTTCTTCATCCTCCTCCTAAACCAGTACTGTGGCTCTAATAAGAAAACCTGAAACTGAAATCTTTCAATTTGGAAACAAATTTCTAGAAATGCTAACAGCTAAAAAGACCATAGTGTCCTTTATGGTATTGATTAAAGACCTTTTCCATCAAATAATTCTTTCTTAGAAATTACTAAATTTAAAGAGGCTGTTTCTTGTCACTTGAAGTTAAAACACCAGGAAAGGGAAAATCCACTAAAATTCAAGCTGCTCTTTTTACAATTTGGCTTGATTTTTAAAAGGGAATTTTTTTTCTGATAGTCTGCTATTTCCAGATGACTCCTTAACAAAGACTAACATAGTGTCCAAAGCTGACGAATTCCTGCAGGTGGGTAATAAATGAGATAGAGATAGAACAAGAGAGAGAGATCAAGACCTTGGGCTTTACCTCCCAAAGTTGCCTGATTTTTCCAAAGCATTTTAACTCCTTCAGGCCTGACTTACCAAAGTCTCCCAATGCCCTATTGCCTCAGGCGTCTTGCGTCTTGGCAACTCTAGTTGGGGAAATGTCCTTCACAGGAGAAAAGATGGTGAAACACAAAGCGGCTAGGCAGAATAATATTGAAGAAAATCAGATCACATGAACAAGAGCAAGTCTGGCAAACATGTGACAATATTTAATCTTCCATGTTGGTAACATATATATAGGGTAAAACCAATTTTAGACATGAAAGGAATTTCTGCATTGACAAAAGGTGGGAGTCACAAGAAAACAGAAATATTAACAGCAAGCCCTGCTTAAATATAAATATCAAACTAGGCAATTCAGGTGAGAAGGATTTTTCTAAGAAGTCCTGAGATAGGAAGGAGGAAGTAGCAAAATAAAGAGAAGGGATTGTAGCTGTATTAGAAAGGAGGATCTTATGACAAAAGATGCAGAACTTCTTTGGCTGCAATTTGGAGGCTGGGCCCAGGGGACAGTCTCTGTAAGCTAGCAGTGAAAGAAGAAACTGTTTATTTCTTATTGGAAGCTGAAGCCAGAAAGACAGGCTTTGCTAGCTAGCAGACTGACTTGCCTTTAAGATGTAGATTTGCTGATCAGTAGAGAGGAAGTTTTTCTTTGTAATATTCGGTGCTGAAATTTCTCTGAGCAAAAGTGTTTGACTGAGGCCATATTTAGGCCTGTGATTTTACAAGGGAGAGATACGTCAGATAATATGAAAGAAATGTGATGTCAGTACCATGGCATGAATCTCAGGAATATTGCCAGTAATCTATTTAAGGAGAATAAAGTCCACAAACGGGCCTGATGGACAAATATTCCTTGGAAAATTATCAGCTCTCTGCTCCAGGAAAAGCCAAGAATACATCTGGTGGGCATACTAAATTCCTCTTTAATGGAGGTGCCTTATGCACAAAGTGGCACCCAATGACTTAATAGTTCTTTCTGCCAGCCAGAGCCCTTCTTTGTTGGTCTCATCAGCATCTAAATTTTCTCCTGCTCTTCTTCAGCTAACTCCCACTATTTAAGGAAGCTATTATATCTCCCCCGGTTCCTCATGTAAGCCTCCTTTTAGGTTATGGACTGAGCATCTAGCACAAACATCTTTTTTTTTAATTTGTTTTCTTTGGGCCACACCCATTTGACTCTCAGGGGCTACTCCTGATTATGTACTCAGAAATCGCTCCTGGCTTGGGTGGACCATATGGGATGCCGGGGGATCGAACCACGGTTCATCCTATGCTAGCGCTTGCAAGGCAGACACCTTACCTCCAGCGCCACCTCTCTGGCCCCCAGTAGCACAAACATCTTAATTGCAGTTAAGCATGCTTGAATAAAAGCAGGAAAGAAAATTAATTATGCAATAATTTACTGAGAGAATCTTAAAAATAATAAGCAGTTTCCCAGATAGGGGTGGAGATTAAGGAAGTCTTCAGGGTGACTGAGTTGAACCATTGCTTAAACCAGGAGATGATTTATTTTCTTGTGTGTGTGTGTTTGTTTTTTTTTTTTTTTTTTTTTTTTTTGCTCCTATAAGCTAGTTTTTACTTGTTTTAGTATCTATCTGATGATCCCTGACCTGTTTGCATAGAAGCAATACTGCCCCTCAGGGCCATGCATAGTCTGACCCCCCATCTGCTGATTACTTCTTCCAAGGATGTGACCTATTCTAGCAGTAGATCTATACGGAAATGGACTCTTTCTAACTCAGTATCTTTCTGTTAGGATAGCTAACTAAGCTGTAATTCCTCCTGTTCCTGCCTGTGTCCTTCCTCCTTGTCCAGGCCCTCCCTGTCTGGCTGATATAGACAACCTGTTCTAATATACTAAACATTGGAGGGGTGCTCTGGAATCTGGTGGCAAAGGAGAGTGAGTGTGGTAGTGGGTGGAGGGGAGGTACTGGAGGCACGAACCTTCAATTTGGAAAATGGCATTGCTCGTAGAAGAGAGATATCGTCTTGGACACTTGGGCAGATCTTTGACTAAATATCTCTAAGCCACGATGTACTGAATCTGATTTGGATGGTCCTTGGTGGAATAAATCTGAGCCTTAAAGAAAAAGTGCCTCCCATGGCCAGCCAGTCTGAAAAAATGGTCTACTCCAGCTGGAAGAAGGATCTAAATTTCCCTAGTTTGAACTGTCACTAGACATGGAAGCTTTTGTCTAATAATCCTTGAAATTTGTCCACTAGGCTCAGCAGGCTGAGACTCCCCTTAAAATTCCCCTTTCTCATGTCAGTCCTGACCAACACAAAAAGAAAAACATGAACACAGAGCTGAAGAGATATATGGAGACGAAAAGCAAATTGTCCTAGTGATGACCACACATACAGAATCCAGGGCATGTTTGCACTATGTGGGACTGTATTCCCCCTCAGTGGTACCACCAACTCTCACAGATACTGCCAAATCTCTTGAACCTCTTAGAAACAACGTATTAATGGGATTTCTTTCTACCTTATGGCTCCTTGACAGCACCTTACCTTGTAGCTCCTGCTGCAACTTCTAGGACTCCTTCTAACTTCTTAGATCCTCCTGCTAATTTTATGGGTTTTGACAAAACATTAAGTAAGGGTGTAGCATTTCTGAACTACCTGTGGCCCAGGGGAGATTCTGTGTCACGTTTTTCTCCTATGCCAAACATGGGGCTTAGATCTTCATCTATCTCAAGAAGATCCCCAAATGTCAACGAGTCATTGGTAGCTGTGCTGGTGATCTGGTATTTTTCATTCAATCTCAGAGAAGTCCCCATATGTGAAGGTCCAGAATGGAAAGAAGAGGCCATATAGTTAAAGCAAAACAAAGCTTTATTTTGTCTACCAACATGCTACAACCTGGCTCTCCAGGGTCAACTACAAAAGAGGCAAATTATCACGAGGTCACAAATCAGGTTATATAGAGTTAGCTGCAGAAAGTCTTAGCCTAATTGGATGTTTTCTCATATTCTTTTATGGATCTAAGTCTAGGATGGTATATTGTAGTTTATAGGCCCTTGGGATCTACATAATTACCGTTGGGGACAATTTATTGTTGTTTATATGGTCTTGGAATCTGTATTATTATTGTTGGGGGTAGTATATTGTGGTTTATAGTGCCTTGGGATCTGTATTATTTTTCTTGGGATAAAAAAACTTGGCTTTAAAATGGAAATTAAGCTTTTTTAGCCTTAGATGGAACTTAAATTTGATTTGGAAAATGGACTTCCTTCTGCTTTAGGCTTTACCATAAAACATCATAATTTCTTAAACAAAAAGTTAGATCAAAATCCCCAAATATCTGGGACTGAAGAGGTGTGACAAGTGGTAGGGCATTTGCCTTTCACATGCTAATCTAGGATGAACCATGGTTCAATTCGATCCCTTGTCTCCCATATGGTCCTCCAGGCCAGGAGCGATTTCTGAGTGCATAATCAGGAGTAAACCCTGAGCATCACCATGTGTGGCCCCCCCCAAAAAAACAATAATCAAATCCCAAAATATTATCAAAGTTGGCTTACGTAAATAATTTGCTTTTAAGTGTACAACCTTAAATAATCTTCAGTTAATTGCATCAAAATGCTGTCACCAGACATAGATGATAGATCATAATGAAGTGAGTGAAAAAATTTCATTTTATTTAGTGTATTTCTGCTTGGATATAATTTTAATCTTGGATCTGTTCTCTAGACTCATTGAGGATTTATCTCTGCTTTTTAGTTTGATTGAGTTTTTTTATAACACCACCCATGTTGTTGAAATTAATAATGAGTAAAAGTTAAGAAAATTATTTAATTTAGATATATTAATTAAAAGTCAGTGAGTTGGGAATAGAACAATAGCACAGCAGTAGGGCATTTACCTTGCACACAACTGATCCAGGATGGATGGTGGTTCGAATCCCTGTATCCCAGATGATACCCCAAGTCTGGAGCTATTTCTAAGAACATATCCAGGAGTAACCTCTGACCTTCACAGGGTGTGGCCAAAACTTTCCCCCAAAGTCACTAAGTCATATTTTCAGCTATATTTTTATTAATCCTTCAAGAAAAATTGATATTGATTTAGTCAGTTAAATGCCAATCTGCCTTTTACTAAGGTGATCGAGATTTTATGGGATCTAGAAGAGATATAATCTCCAATCACAGATATTATCTCCCTACGATATTTTTATCTTGGAAAATTTTCTAGTCATTAAAAAATAAAAATAAATAAAATAACAGTTTAATTTTATTTTATTTTATTCTGTTTTGTTATTATTTTTGTTTGTTTTGGGTCACACCTGGTGATGCTCAGGGTATACTCCTTGCTCTGAGTTCAGGGAAAATTCCTGGCATTACTCAGGGAACAGATAGGATGCTAAGGATTCAACATGGGTCATTCACTTGCAAGGAAAACCCACTGTGTTATTGGACCAGCATTTTCCATAAGTATTTGAATTACTAATTTTTATACATATCACTGAAAAAACATAATAATATAAACAAACTCAGTGTAGCCTCTGTTATATTTACCCCTAAAAGATATATATACATATATAATTAATATGTTTATAATATTAGGTCATCCTATGTTGCAAGTCAGCCCTTAAACAGGTTAAGTGATGGAAGGATGAAGGATAAGGTCTTTCCCCCTCCACTTCGGAGCACGCGTCTGCCACCCCATCCAGCCGACAGTTCTGAGGTAAAACGGTGGGTAAACAGCTCGCAGATAGTCAGGCTTGTGGAAATATTAGCTTTATTCGATGAACAAGACTGAAGTCCAAAGTCTTAGCCTTAGTTCCAGAAAAAAAGCCTCTCGCCTTCCACAGACCATTGTTTTAATCCCCCAGAATCAGGTACCACCCAATAGTGGGATCAGATACCACCCAATGGTGGAAGCAGAATCAGGTACCACCCTAGGGTGGTGCAGAATGCCAGGTCAAACCCTAGGGTAGGGCACAATCACCGATCAGGATAGGGTCAGTAACATAATAATCCCCTAAAATATTTACATACACAACTTATATTTACATACACAGCTTATATATCTAATGTGAAAATGTAAATATGAAATAGAAAATATATATTTGGACTCAGATAGATAGTACATTGGACAGAGCACTTGTCTGACATAGATTTGACTCAAGTTTGACTCCCAAACACAGTATAGGTGATATTGCTAAAAGACTGTCTGAGTTAACATCAAGTACAAAGGTAAATCCAAATGGATTAAAGACCTTGATATCAGACCTGAGACCATAAGGTATATAGAACAACATGTTGGTAAAACACTCCATGACATTGAGACTAAAGACATCTTCAAGGAGAAAACTTCACTTTCCAAACAAGTGAAAGCAGAGTCAACAGATGGGAATACATTAAACTGAGAAGCTTCTCCACCTCAAAAGATATAGTGCCCAGGATACAAGAGTCACCCACTGAGTGGGAAAAACTATTCACCCAACACCCATCAGATAAGGGGCTAATCTCCAAAATATACAGGACACTGACAGAACTTTACAAGAAATAAACATCTAATCCCATCAAAATATGGGGAGAAAAAGTGGACACTGATAAAAAAGAAATACAAATGGCCAAAAGGCACATGAAAAAAATGCTCCTTGTCACTAATATTCAGTGAGATGCAAATCATAAGAACAATGAGATACCACCTCACACCACAGAGATTGGCGCACATCACAAAGAATGAGAACAATCAGTGCTGGCAGGGATGTGGAGAGAAAAGAACTCTTATCTATTGCTGGTGGAGTGCCGTCTAGTAAAACTGCTATGGAAAGCGATATGGAGATTCCTCCAAAATCTGGAAATTGAGCTCCCATTCGACCCAGCTATTCCACTCCTAGGGATATACCATAGGAACACAAGAATACAATACAAAAACCACTTTCTCACACCTTTAGTTATTGCAGCACTATTCACAATAGCCAGGCTCTGGAAACAACCAAGATGCCCTTCAACAGACAAATGGCTAAGGAAACTATGGTACATATACACAATGGAATATTATGCAGCCATCAGGAGAGATGAAGTCATGAAATTTTCTATACATGGATGTACATGGAATCTATCATGCTGAGTGAAATAAGTCAGAGGGAGAGAGAGACACACACAGAATAGTCTCACTCATCTATGGGTTTTAAGAAAAATAAAAGTCATTTTTGCAACAATCCTCAGAGACAATGAGAGGAGGGCTGGAACTTCCAGCTCACTTCATGAAGCTCACCACAATGAGTGGTGAGTGCAGTTATAGAAATAACTACACAGAGAACTACCATAATCATGTGAATGAATGAGGGAACTGGAAAGCCTGTCTGGAGTACAGGTGGGGGTGGGGTGGGATGGAGGGAGATTTGGGATATTGGTGGTGGGAATGTTGCACTGGTGATGGGGATGTTCTTTACATGACCAAAACCTAATCACAATCATATATGTAATCAAGATGTTTAAATAAATAAAAAAGACTCTCTGAGTGCAAAGCCATAAAAAATAAGTCTGAATTCATCTGAATATTGCTGAAACTCCTTTATAAAATTCTGTTTTTATAGCAGTATGTTTATTGTGTAAAATACTAAAGGTTAACAAAATACTTAGTCATACTGAAAAGTCTAACTTATATAAACTCGTGAAGGGGGCAATTCTCATAGCATAACAATATAAAAGTTATGTTAGGAAATATTTTAGATATTCAGGCAAATAGACAAGAAATAATAAGTCACTACAATAGGGTAAAGATATATATGGGTAAAGTTATATATGTTTAATAAGTAACATTTAGTAAAATTAGACATATTTAAGAAGTAATAAAATAGCTATATATGTTTAAAATTTATCAAAAAAAATTTAAAGAAGAGGATGGTAAAATATGGAGTATGTGAGATAGCCAGGGCCTAAAAATCTTTGTTTTACAGTCCATTTTATGGGAATGCGGCAATAGTGATGGGAATGCTAGCACTGCCTCATATCATTCATATGAAAATAAATTTAAATATTAAGTGATAGCAACAAATAAAAATTGTAAACAAAGACCAATGGTCTTTTTGGAAAATATTTTATATATAGAGAGAGAGATCTTAATTTGAGTTATGATCTATATTTTGGTAAATACATATATTTTTATGTAAACTTGTAGTCAGAATTATCTTTCAACTCTGCCTCTATTATTTATATATAAAATATAAATACATGAAGCCTACTATATTTTCCATGCATAAGATATCAAGAATCTTGATTACTAGGATTTACTCCTTGAATCTATTCATTGCTAAAATGATAGATTATAATTTATTGTTCACATAGACAACCAAGATTCAAATAAGTATGAATATATATGAGATTATTTTAAGTACTTAAATTACTTAAAATAATTTTAGCATATACATGTTAGATGTATATGCCTAATAAGTATTGCATTTTACTCATTAGATTGATATATGGACTACTAAATTTTCCCCAAAAATTAAATTGTTTTTTTTTTTTCAAAATTAGATTCTTGATGCATATATCCAAATAATGGATAAGCTGTAACTAAAAATAAGTGCCTTGGGCCGGAGAGATAGTTTGTTGAAGAGGCTTTCCTTCCTCCACTTTGAATTTCTTGCCCCTTTATCAAAGATTAATTGTATAACTGAGGGTTCATCAGTGAATTTTTAAGTTTTGCTACTCATGTTAGACTCTATCTTTATTCAGTACCATTCTTTTTAATTGCAACTGCTGCTTTCTAGTACAGTTGCTTTCCCCATCTTCTTTGGCATAGAATCATTTAACTATTTGTGGACTATTATTGTTACTTACGAATTTCAGGAGTTTTTCATCCACTTCTTTGAAAAATTTATAGGTATTCTTATACATATTGCAATTCATCTGCACATAGCCTCAGGAATCATTTCTATTTTAATTATGATAGTCCTCTCAATCCAGTGTTACAGTATATGTTTACATTTCGTGCTTCCTCTTTTATTTTATAGTATTTATATTGTTTTATATTTTTATGGTTTTCCTTGTATAGCTCTTTCACCATTTTAGTTAAATTGACCCCAAGTTACTTGATTTTTTTAGGTACAATTGTGATTGTAATTATTTTTTAGTATTGAATTTTTCTTTTTCACTCTATGTGTATAAAAACCCATGTATTTATATGTACTAATTTTGCTTTATGACACTCTACAATATAAATCTACTTTTTTCTAGGAAATCTTGTCATATCTTTATTGATAATTTGTACTTAATAAGTTTAATCCGGTGATTTTGTTAATTAAAATACAATTATTGTTTTTATATATATTTAAAATTGGTCTAATAAATTTATCTATTACATTTAAATGAGTAAAATTATTTTCAAATGTTAAGTAATTTGTCCATTTCATATGTTGTTAAATTTGTTTGAATATGTTTTATATGATACTTTGTATTTCTCAAAACTCAGTTGTAACATTAACTCTCAATTTCAATCTTCAGAAAAACAGACATTTATAAAAGTTTTGTCTAAGAATTTTGGGACCAGAGCGGAGGCACAAGAGGTAAGGCATTTGCCTTGCATGCAGCTGATCCAAGACAAACCTTGCTTCATATTGCATTTGTTCTATGTTTAATTTAGGTAGAAGAATAATATCTTTTGTTTGGTGGCATTATTTAATTGATATTCCTGTACATTACTTATTTTATAAGATATTAATTTATATTTATTGATCATAATGTATTTTTTGCCATTAAATTCATTGTGAATCTAAAAATTTATTCAAGAATAATATATTAAGAATATACTCTTAAAATATTTTAGTGAATAATTTTGATGATATTTTATCTTCATAATACTGTTTCAAAATGACACTTGATATGAGTTCAGTGTATTTATAACATAACCATGAGTTTTTTGTGTGCTGCTAGAATTACATTTTTTAAATTATTCATGTCCATTATATATTATGATGTTATCATTTATCTGAGGGTGAAAGTTTTTATGTACACATATTAAGAACCTCAGATTAATTTTATTGCATTTGTAGATTTTTGTTTTATATCTCATCTATATGAATGATCTATTATTGCAATAGATGTTTTATATCTTTTACCATTTTTATTGTTGTCAATGTCTAACTTTTAATATAATATTATTTCTACATTTAGACTGTCCTATTTGGATATACATATATTATTGCCACATATATAAGTAAATGGATTTTCCCTTGATCAAAACTTAATTTTAATTCTTTGTTTTTTTTTAAGGCGTATTTTTGACTGAATTATATGATATAAGAATACAAAAAAAAAAACCTCTCTTTTTCGAAATATTATTAGCTTAACATTATCTACTTTGGTCTTCATTTATGATTATATACCACTTTATCATTATATATGTTCATCATTATACATAACTTTTATGCATATTATAGATGGTCTCTTTTTGTAGAAGACAAATGGTGTTCTTTTTTGGTAAATATAGATAATTCAGCTTCACTGTGATTACTTACATAAACAGATGTATCACTGCCATTATCTATTTCATTTTGTTGTTTATTCATTTTTATGAGTTTCTAATAGCACAATTTTTCTTAAGGATTGCCGAAATTTTTCTTTAACACCACTTCTGGATATTTATTTTGTGTTTAACATAAAGGAGATCAGTATTTCTGAATATGTTATAGCATTTCTGTGCTCATATTGACTCATCTTTACTAGATTAAACAAACCATGCCAGTTTCTTCTTCCTTTTAATGCATTTTTAACTTCATTTTTATAAATTTTTATTCTGTGCTACTATTTATAATGCTGCTCAACAATGTATGTACTTTTGTCCTTTATTGTTATGTGAAGAAACTAGTTATATATATTAACATTTTTAGTACAACCATGCTTATGGAGTCAAATTTTACTATTATTTTTTATTTTTTGAAATTATATATCCAGAGTAGTTAAGTAGCAGATTTGAAGAAATGGTTTTTGTCTTGTATTTTTATTTTATGTTTATTTCCTATATTTTTTATCCTTGTTTTTTTTCCTACATTTTTTTCTACATTTATCCTATGTTTTTATTCTAGAAATTTCTTATTTTTCTAATTATGTAAAAATATTTTTTAACTATTTACTATTTTAATACAACATTTCTTATATAGACAAAATTCACTATTAGTCTCCTTTTGGTAAATTATATAATTCATTGTATTTATGTAGCAGTTTTGAAGGATATTTTAATACTATGTATTTTCCTTTGTTTTTATTCTCTGTTTTTTTATCCTATACTTATTTTATATTTTTATACTAGCAATGATTCTTATTTTTTCATAATTATAATTTCTTATTTTTCTAATTATGTAAAATATTAATTTTAACTAATTACATTTTCTAGTACAACTATGCTAATAGAGCAAAATTTACTATTATTACTTATTTTTGAAAATTATATATCCAGAGTAGTTATACAGTAGTTTTGAAGAATGTTCCTTATCCTATTTTATCCTAATTTTTCCTGTTTATTTATATTTTTTTCCCTACGGGGTTTTTTTTTTTTTTTTTTTTTGGTTTTTGGTTTTTTTGGGGGGGCCACACCCGGCAACACTCAGGGATTACTCCTGGCTGTCTGCTCAGAAATAGCTCCTGGCAGGCACGGGGGACCATATGGGACACCGGGATTCGAACCGACCACCTTTGGTGTTGGATCGGCTGCTTGCAAGGCAAACACCGCTGTGCTATCTCTCCGGGCCCTACATTTTTAACCTAGCAATATATCTTATTTTTTTAAATATAATAATTTTTTATTTTTTTAATTATTTAAAGAGACTAGTTTTAACTAATAACATCTTACTACAAACACACTTATGGAAGCAAAATTTATTATTATGCCTTATTTTTGGAAATTATATATCTATAGTTGTTATGTAGCAGTTTTGAAGGATGTTTTGATCCTATGATTTCATCTTGTTTTTTTCTATATTTTTATCCTGTTTTATTCCTATTTTTTATTTCATGTTTATCCTATGATTTCATTTTTATTTTTTTTGGGGGGGTACACCCGTTTGATGCTCAGGGGTTACTCCTGGCTAAGCACTCAGAAATTGCCCCTGGCTTGAGGGGACCATATGGGACGCCAGCGGATCTAACCACAGTTATTCCTTGGCTAGTGCTTGCAAGGCAGACATCTTACCTCTAGCGCCACCTCACCGGCCCCCTATCCTATGATTTTTATCCTTGCAATATATCTTATTTTAATTTAATTTAATAATATTTACCAATAATATGACAACTGTGGTGGTACAGGTGTAATGGCAGTTGTAGGGGTAGCTTAATCCAAAGTAGGTTTGTCTGCAAAAGCATACAGTGGAGGAAGTAGCTATCGCAGGTAAAAATATTCCTGCTAAAGGTGCTGAGAACTGTATCTGCTCACAAGATCCATCTTTAGAGGACTGCATTCGTCACTGAGGTCCTATGTCCTCAATGCTTCTGACAGGCTTGTATTTTATCCACAAAATGCATAATAATAATCTCCTTTATTGTTTTTATTTTTATTGTTGCCTAAGTGAATTACAAATATTTCACAGTAATATTTAAGGTACATAGTGACAATGAATCAGGGACATTCCTACCACGAGTAATGTCCTCCCTCCACCACTATTCCCAGCATGCACCCCATATCTCTCTCCTTTAACCCCCAGAATACTATGTAGTCTCCAATTGTACAGCTTGCCGTGGATTAGGTACAGATTTTGTTGTCATTGAATTTGGGTTTGATGTTCAGGACTGACCAATTTTTATTTCCACTAAATGTTCATGCGATGTCTGGATCTGGTACCATTCAGTTTTTCCCCTCAGTTTATGAAGATGAACAAGATAATTTAAGCAATGTGATTCTGTGGGAGATATAGGAAAAAACGGAAAAGAAAAAAGGAGGGAAGGAAGGAAGGAAGGAAGGAAGGAAGGAAGGAAGGGAGGGAGGGAGGGAGGGATAGAGGGAGGGAGGGAGGGAGAGAGGGAGGGAGGAATGGAAAGAAAGAAAGAAAGAAAGAAAGAAAGAAAGAAAGAAAGAAAGAAAGAAAGAAAGAAAGAGAGAGAGAGAGAGAAGAGGAAAGAAAAAAAGAAAAAAAAGAAAGAAAGAAAGAAGAAGAAGAAAGAAGAAAGAAGAAAAGAAAGAAAGAAAGAAAGAAAGAAAGAAAGAAAGAGAAAGAAAGAAAGAAAGAAAGAAAGAAAGAAGAGAGTGAGAGAAAGAGAGAAGAAAAAAGAAAGAAAGAAAGAAGAAAGAAAGAAAGAAAAAAAGAAGAAAGAAAGAGAAAGAGAGAGAAGAAAGAGAAAGAAAGAAAGAAAGAAAGAAGAAAGAAAGAGAGAAGAAAGAGAAGAAAGAAAAGAAAAAAGAAAGAGAGAAGAAAGAAGAAAGAAAGAAAGAAAGAAAGAAAGAAAGAAAAGAAAGAAAGAAGAGAAAAAGAAAGAAAGAAAGACAAGAGAAAGAAAGAAAGAAGAGAGAAGAAGAAAGAAAGAAAAGAAGAAAGAAAGAAAGAAAGAAAGAAAGAAAGAAAAAAGAAAAAAGAAAAAGAAAGAAAGAAAGAAAGAAAGAAAGAGAAGGAGAGAAAGAAAGAAAAAAGAAAGAAAGAAAGAAAGAAAGAAAAAGAAAAGAAAGAAAAGAAAGAAAGACGAGAAAGAAAGAAGAAGAAAGAAAGAAAGAAAGAAAAAAGAGAAGAAAGAAAAAAGAAAGAAAGAAGAAAGAAAAGAAAGAAAAGAAAGAAGAAGAAAGAAAGAAAGAAAGAAAGAAGAAAGAGAGAGAGAGAGAAAGAGAAGAAGAAGAAAAGAAGAGAGAAGAAAGAAAGAAAGAAGAAAGAGAAGAAAGAAAAAAGAAAGAAGAGAAAGAAAGAAAAGAAAGAAAAGAGAAAGAAGAAGAGAGAAAGAAAGAAAGAGAAAGAGAAAGAAAAGAAGAAAGAAGAAAGAAAGAAGAAAGAAAGAAAGAAAGAAAGAAAAAGAAAGAGAAGAGAAAGAAAGAAAAAGAAAAGAGAAAGAAAGAAAGAGAAAGAAAGAGAAAGAAGAAAGAAAGAAAAGAAAGAAAGAAAAGAAAGAAAGAAAGAAAGAAAGAAAGAAAGAAAGAAAGAGAGATAGAAAGAAAGAAAGAAAGAAAGAGAGAGAAAGAAAGAAAAAGAAAGAAAGATAAAAAGAAAAAGAGAAGAGAAAGAAAGAAAGAAAGAGAGGAGAAGAAAGAAAAGAAAAGAAAGAGAAAAGAAGAAGAAAGAAAGAAAGAAAGAAAGAAAGAAGAAAGAAAGAGAGAAAGAAAGAAAGAAAGAAAGAAAGAAAGAAAGAAAGAGAAGAAAGAGAAGAAAGAAAGAAAAGAAAGAAAGAGAGAAAGAAAGAAAAGAAAAGAAAGAAAGAAGAAGAAGAGAGAAAGAAAGAAAGAGAGAAAGAAAGATAAAAAAGAAGAAGAAAGAAAGAAAGAAAGAAAGAAAGAAAAAAGAAAGAAAGAAAGAAAGAAGAAGAAAAAGAAAGAAAGAAAGAAAGAAAAGAAAGAAGAAAGAAAGAAAGAAAATAAGAAGAAAAAAGAAGAAGAAAGAAAGAAAGAAAGAGAAAGAAAAGAAAGAAAAAGAAAAGAGAGAAAAGAAAAAAGAAAACAAAACTAGGAGGGGTCCTTTTATGTGTTATAAAATCAATTTAGAAGAGGGAAGGGATAAAAGAAGAAGAAGGTAACAAAACAAAACACAATAACAAATAACGAAGCAAAAACAAGAAAAATACCTTGGGTTGAATTCTGACCTGTTTAACTACTGCAATTCTGAATTTCTCTATGTTTTGTTTTGTGTTTTGGGGCCTACACCTGGTGACGCTAAGTGGTTACTCCTGTGTCTGCGCTCAGAAATCGCTCCTGGCTCGGGGGACCATATGAGACGCTGGGGGAATAGATCCGGGGTCCGTCCTAGGTCAGCCTTGTGCAAGGCAAAAGCCCTACCACCATCACTCAGCCCTAGCTCTCTACTTCTACTGTGACTAAAGTTCTGACCTTTTTATCCCTGTTCCACCAATACTTTAAACTTCTGACAATTCACTTTAACACATATAGGTGAATGAACTGACTAGGAAACCTATAATGATAAATTAATTGGAGCTGCATGAGGCAGATTGGTATTAAAAGGAAATGTGTTCTACGTGATTTTACGCTATCATACTTTAATTTCTATTACTCCTATGTGTTCACATAATCAGGTTACTCATTTGATAGTGTCATTTACTTCACTCTATTATGAAAATAATAATAACAATGATTACTTATAAACCTCAAAATCTGTTTGTTCCTTAAAAGACTCAGTGTCTTATCTTTCATATATCCCACAAATAAGTATTTTATCTCTATCCCAGGGGTAGAAAGTACACCACAGAGAGCAGTGAGAAATTTCTATGAGGATGATGAAAGTTAGAGCTGGAAATAAATAATTATCAGGCCTAAATACAAAACCCAAAATCAACAACATAATATTTACAAGTTATATACAAAAGGGAACGTTTACATTAGCAGCCATGGTGCAAAGGGGGAAATAATGGGATGCATGCTGGGAACAGGAATGAAGGGAGATCAACACTGGTGGTGGGGAATTGCCCTAATTCACTGTCACTATGTACCTTACATGGGTCTCAATAAAAACTATAAAAAATAAAAGAACTAATTACTCTGGACAAAATCTAGGTACTAAAAATGTAGAAAATAATAGACCAGGGACCCCACAAGTAACAATACTGAAAATCAAAGTGTCAAAATGAGAGAGAAAGAGAGAGAGTGACAGAGTGAGAGAGAGAAAAATCACAATTTGGCTTCCCTAGATCAAGGCAGGGTGGAGGGATGGTGTTAGTTTAGGTTAGTTAGTTTAACTAACATAACAATGTGAATGAATTAGGGAAGTAGAAAGTCTGTCTCAAATACAAATGGGGGATGTAAGAAGGTGGAAGATTTGGGGCATTGGTGATGGGTATGTTGCACTGGTGAAGGGGGTGTTCTATATATGATTGAATATATAATATATATAATATATAATCTGTAATCAGATTGTATAAATAAAGATATAAAAAAGGAAATTGAAAATCTCTTTAATATTACTTAAATAGAATCTTACATTCAAAATTTCATAGATTATGCATATTATGCATCATGCATATTTCTACAATTATATTTCTTTCTAATATTGTCTGGAATATTCAGTTCATATACTGTATTAGTGTATACAATTTCTTCTTTCTACATTGAGCATTTTTCTAGTCCTGCTATTTCATCTCATTATAATTAATTAGTTTTCCCCCATTCTATTTTTAAGAATCTTTCAAAGTTTCTATTTGTAATATTTATATTAATAAAAATCTGTATTTATTATATCTATATTTGGATTATATTAGTCATCTTGCTTATATTTTTTAAAATATGGGTTTATTAACATTTATTTTGAAATTTTCTGTTGTATTTATTAGATAATGAGGACTAGAGCATGACATTGTTTATTAGACATTCTAATACTTGATAAGTATATAATTTGTTCAAGGTAAATGTGGCATGCATTTTTTACGAGTTTAAGCAACATAATAGCCTAAATAATAGAGACATTCCATTTCATGTCATTCATTTTAATTTCTACCTACTGATAGTAGTAGTAGTAGTAGTAGTAGTAGTAGAATTATTAGTTCTAGAAGTAGTAATGGAGGTATTATATGTACAGTATTTACCATTTTGACACATAAAATAAACATAAATTTATTATGTTAGGTATTATGTTAGGTATTCATAACATTATAATGACAATTTTATATAATCTCACATATTATTTTTCAGTGGAAAAAAGAAGTCCTTAGAATAAAGAAAAACTATTTGACTTTAATTTGCATTAAAATTTAATTTTTCTAGGCTTCAAATATAAGGAACTGATACTATCATAAAGATCATAAAGTATGTAGAAAAAAGAAAAAGTCTATAAGTATAAATCTTGAATAAGTGTAAATACATAATAACCTTATTTGTTGCTTTATTTCAGGACACACTGGAAAAGTTCAGAGCTTACTCCTCAATCGATGAGCAAGGATTACTACTAGCAGTATATGAGGATTATTTTGAGGCATCAGGAACAGAACTTAAGTCACAGTACTACATCTCTACTCCTCGTGTCTCAAATTTGTTAATGCAAGTGAAATAATGGAAGGGGAGCAAGGGAAACTCAATAGAAAACTAACTTATATGTTTGTTAATTATAGAATTGTAATAGATAGTAGCTACAAAAATTTGGTGAATAACTTAGAACACTTTCTTCTTTACATTGATAGCCTCAATATATATTTAATGAGTCATTTTTAGCTAGTTTTGGAAAGTTTCTATGTAAGTAAAGATGCATTTTTAAAGCAAAATTTGACGAAAAAGTTTATATATACACAAAGTTTATTAAAGTATTCTTTGCAGTCAAATGTTGCAGTCTGAGTTATATATATATATATATATATATATATATATATATATATATATATTCTCCATTATTCTCTGGATATTGATCTGAATGAGATATTGTTGCCAGAGAACATGATACATCTGACAATACAGCTAAGATATGGTTATACAATGTATACTATATCATAGACATTTACCTTATGATACATAAATCTGGCCTTATAACTGGTATGTACAATAGAAATCTCACTGAACAATTTACTTGGTATGATTTGTTATTACTTCTCTATCTACTCCAGCAGTAGAATCTTAATGAGCACAGAAAATTGTGTGGCATTTTATGGCTACAGTAACATACTGTAGACATTACTTTATTAAAGTTATAAATTAATTCTAAGCATTGTTCATTGATAGTGATTAATATTATACCATACATTATTGTCATTATATTTTTTGATTTAATGAATATAAACATATACAATTCTGTGAAAAATATATTACTTTACCTACCAGAATACTGTATAATTTGATTGACAGTAATTGCTACCATATGTTTCTAATTATCTAATTAGTAACTGCTACCACATATGATACCAACTATATAAAACTAGCTCTGTTTTAGAGCTTTCATTCAAAACTGTCATAAAATTGAAGAATGTCACAGTGTATTCGTATTTAAAACTGACTTTTGAATCATCACCTACATATAAATCAAAAAAAGTTGTGCAAGTGAAAATAATACAAATAAGTTGACAAGCTTAGTAGTTAACATTAAATTATTAAAAGCAAAATATTAAATGTAAAAAAGTAAATTATTCATTTTTCAAAAATAAAATTTAAACAAATATTAACATAATTTTAATAGCTAAAATATCAAGTGTTTTGCCTTTTTTATTTTGGAAATGTATTGGTAATTCATTAGATCGCTAACTAAACAGCAGCCTGAACCCCATATGTGATGTGCAGGTGAGTATGCCAGGCCAAAAGGACACAAATAAGAGCTCAGCCACACTGGTCCATGGCTGTATTTACCCATAGTCAATGCACATCCGAACAACACAAACAAGCACCACATTGCAAAGGACACAATCAGAAAACAATTTAAAACATAGTCTTGCTTAGAGGATGATGATGGTAGTTCTAAAGATCTAAAAAGTATCAACCACCTACAAAGCCTCTTTGAGAAAGACTTTAGAGAGGAAATTTGGAGGATGTTCAAAGATACCATGGAAAGAACCCAATGAATAAAACATATGACTCCAGGGAATATAAATTTAGACCTGAGAAAACCTCAAACTAAAATAACAGATCTACAAAACTCCCACTCCTAGGAATATACCCTAGGAACACAAAAATACAATACAAAAACCCCTTCCTTACACCTATATTCATTGCAGCTCTATTTACCATAGCAAGACTCTGGAAACAACCAAGATGCCCTTCAACAGATGAATGGCTAAAGAAACTGTGGTACATATACACAATGGAATATTATGCAGCTGTCAGGAGAGATGAAGTCATGAAATTTTCCTATACATGGATGTACATGGAATCTATTATGCTGAATGAAATAAGTCAGAGAGAGAGAGAAAAACGCAGAATGGTCTCACTCATCTATGGGTTTTAAGAAAAATGAAAGACACCCTTGTAATAATAATTTTCAGACACAAAAGAGAAAAGAGCTGGAAGTTCCAGCTCACCTCAGGAAGCTCACCACAAAGAGTGATGAGTTTAGTTAGAGAAATAACTACATTTTGAACTGTCCTAATATTGAGAATGTATGAGGGAAATGTAGAGCCTGTTTAGGGTACAGGCGGGGGTTGGGTGGGGAGGAGGGTGATTTGGGACTTGGGTGATGGGAATGTTGCACTGGTGATGGGTGGTGTTCCTTTTATGACTGAAACCCAAACACAATCATGTATGTAATCAAGGTGTTTAAATAAAAAAAAAAAAAAAAAAAAAAAAAAAAGATAATATTTAAAAAAATTCACTGTAAAACTTCAGCAGCAGACTAACAGCTTTTGAGTATAGAATGATTAAGTTGGAGATAACATTTCAATACAACAGAAGACTTTGAAGAAAAGCCTCA
This sequence comes from Suncus etruscus, assembly GCF_024139225.1. Lineage (NCBI taxonomy): Eukaryota > Metazoa > Chordata > Mammalia > Eulipotyphla > Soricidae > Suncus > Suncus etruscus. The sequence continues at coordinate 74,316,682 of NC_064854.1, forward strand.
AAGAAAGCAAACAGAAAATAATAGAACTCCAGAATAAACTTCATAAGAACAATATAAGACTCATTTGAGTCCCAGAGTGCAGAAATAAATCTCCCATAAAGAATCAAAAGTCAAGAACATCATTGCTGAGAAGTTTCCAGAGCTAAAATATACATACAACTACAACTTAATGCCCAAAAAGTAACAGCTAAAAGAAATCCAAAGAAAACACCCCAAAACATATCCTATTCATAATGATGAAACACAAAATAGAAATAAAATACTGAAAGCAGCAACATAAAAAAAAAAAACACATAAAATCAGGTACTCTTAAGTAATGGATAAAAAAAATGGTTCCTGCCAATGCTGCACAAGATTGATCAGACTGTCAAGTAAAAATAATCTTCCAAATCCTTCCACAGATCTTAAGATTGAGTTGGGTCTCAGTGAAGATGAGGAATTCTCATTAAGGAACCAGATTACACTCACATGTGGGCTGTTGGGATGAGCATCAGGACCAGGGTGACTCGGTCCAGTGCTCTTCTCTCCCACCCTCCTGATGAATAGTAACCTAAATTAGAGAGTCTAGAAGTTCCAGCCAGACCTCCTGTATTCAACTGGAAACAAGACTAGAGTGTGTGATTTCTTTCCCCAAAGGCACAGGATTTCATATTCCAAGATTAGGTTTCAATGGTTGGTTTATTTGGGAGGATTGTATCTCTTATTTATTTATTTATTCATTTATTTATTTATTTATTTATTTTTAGCTGGCTTGCTGACACTGTGGGCCAAGCATCCAAGTTACTTTCGTCATATCCGGATATGTTGGGGGAATTCCAACACTTCCTGATATGTGCCAATATAGTTTTTATTTTGAAAATAAAGGCAATGTGTATTTAAAAAAAAAGATTTACACCATATTTTTCACAAGAAACCATCCAGACTTGAAGGTTGTTGTGGAATAAAACAAATTCAAAGAATGAATGTTCACTAATAATAATTCACCCACGTAAAATTTCATTCAGGTTTGAAGGAAAGACACAACTTCACAGACAAAAAACATATCAGAGACATTACAGACACAAAACAAACCTTAAAAGAAGAGCTGGAATCTATGTTAAAGCAAGGCATGCCCAACACAAACACCACAATTTTACAAAAAGATGAATTGTAATCCAAAGACAATCTCTCTCTATTTAAGTTGACTAAATGCCCCAGTAAAGAGACTCATAGTGATAAAACGGATCAGAAAACTGAATCCACGGCCAGACCAATAGCATTGCAGGTAAGGTTGTTGCCTTGTATGTAGCCAGCCAAGTTTAATTCCTGGCATCCTATACGGTTTCCTGAGCCTGAGAGAAGTCATTTCTGAGTGCAGAGCCAAGAGTAACAATTGGATGCAGTCTGCTGTGCCCTCTCCAAAACAAAACAAACCAAGCTGATTCAAAATTTTCTTGCATGAAAGAATCACACCTGAATAGTCAGAGCAAATATAGACTCAAATCAAATGTTGTAGATAACCACTCAAGTATACAACTCACTTATAATGTCTAGCATGACAATAATAATTTAGAATGACACAGACTTGAGGTTTAAAAGTTTATAAGAGACAGAGGTGAACATTATTTATTAATCCAAGTATGTAAGCACCAAGAATAAAGCACACCAATAATCATATTTGTACCCAATTATGGACCAACAAAATATTTAAAACAGCTGTTGATAAACTTGAAGAAAGACATTTATAGCAATTCAATAATAGTGGAAATCTTCAATACTGCATTGTCAACATTTGAAAAGTTAAACAGGCTAAAACTCAATAAATATTTGAAAGAAGAAACATAGTAATTAATAGATATAGAGAGAGTTATGAATTCCCAGAATTCTGGATACAATTTCCTTTACAATAAATATGGATCATTCTCTGAGATAGACTACATGCTGTGGCATAAAACATGCCTTAACAAAATCAAGAGTATAGAAATTGTTTATACCTTCTCATACCACTAAGGACTGAAAATAGAAGTAAATTACAAACAGACATGGATACATAGCTTTAAATTCTGAAAAATAAACAGATCACTACTGATAAAACAGTGTGTCAGAGATGAAATCAAAAAATAATTCAAAGGATTCTTGGAGACAAAGAGATTGACAACATAAATTATTAAAATTTGTTGAACCAGCAAAAGCATTATTAAAAAATGTATAGCTTTACAAGCATTCATTAGAAAGAAAAAATGGACTATACACAAAACTTAATGGCAGAGCTTAGGAAAATAAAAAAAAAAGAGCAATGAAATGAGCTGTAAGTAAGCAGATGGAAGAATTTGACAATGCCCTGAAGCACCAACAACCATTTATGATAAAATTTATATATTTTTTGTCACACCTAGAGGCACCCAGGTGTTACTTCTGATGCTGTGCTGAGAAATCGTTTTTGGCTCTGGGGTCCATATGGGATGCCAAGAGTCGAACCCACTTCAAACATGGGTCAGCTGTGTGCAAGACAAACTCCCCAACACTGTACTATCTCCCTGGCCTCATCATGATGAAAATTATTAAGAACATGAGAATCGAAAAATCTTTCCTCAATATTGCCAAAACCATTTACTACAAACCCATTGCAAGCATTATATTCAATGGAGAAAAATTATAATCCTTCCCACTTATATCTGGCACAAAGCAATGTTATCCTCTCTAGCTATTTCTATTCAATATATTATTGAAGTATTTTCCAGAGCAATTAGGCAAGAAAAATATTAAGGTCATTCACATAGAAAAAAGTGAAGTTTTCATTGTTTGCTGATGACATGAGTCTATACCTAGAAAATCCTATGAACTTCACAAAAAGCTTATAGAAGCAAAAGATTTGTTTAATAAAGTTAATATGCAAAACACACGGATTTTTATACACAAATATGGAAAGAAATGAAAAAATAAAAAACATTCTCATTCACTATTGTACTTCAAAAAATCAAGTGTCGGGGCCGGCGTGGTGGCGCTAGAGGTAAGGTGCCTGCCTTGCCTGTGCTAGCCTAGGACTGACCGTGGTTCGATCCCCCCGGTGTCCCAAGCCAGGAGCGGCTTCTGAGCGCATAGTCAGGAGTAACCCCTGAGCATCACCAAATGCGGCCCAAAAACCAAAAACCAAAAAAAAAAAAAAAAATCAAGTACCTGAGAGTCATTGAAAATAGAGGTGAGAAAGCTATATAAATAAAATATAAAAATAAATTATAAAATATAAAACTCCTTAAGTCGAAATATATACTATATTCATAGATTGGGAGGATCAACATAATTAAAATGTAAATACTTCTGAAAGCTTTGTTCAGATATAATGCAATGTCTAATAATTCCAGAAAGTTTTTCAACGAAGTGTATTAGATAGTACTCTAGTTTATAAGGAAAACATGTCCACAAATAGCTAAAGCAATCATTTGCAAAATAAGATCTGATAAATCACTCTTTCTAATTTAAATTGTATTATAACGCCATAGTCACTAAAACAGAATGATGCTGAAATAAAATTAGACCCTCAGATCACTGGAATAGACTTGAATATCCAGCAATGAACAAACAAGTTTTCAAACAATTAATTTTTAATAAAGAACCAAGAAATAAAAAGTAGAGTAAGGAAGTTTTTTCAACAAAGGATTATGGGAAAACTGGACAACAACATGCAGAAAAACTGAACAAGTAACTCTCCTTAATATCATACATAAAGGGAAAATTAAAATGGATTAACGAACAAAATATTAGCGTTGAAATGATAAGATATATAGAGAAAAATAGGCAGAATAGTCCATGACATTGAAGCTAACAGTATCTTGAAGGATTAAGCACTACTGGCCAAGTAGGTGAAATCAAAGTTAAACAAATGGGACTATATAAAACTGAGAAGATTCGACACTTCAAAGAAAATAATGACTAGGATACAGAGGTCACTCATTGGATGGGAGAATTTATTAACTCAAGATCCATTAGACAAGTCATTAGTATATAAGATAAACAAGGCACTGATTGTATTTCCCCCCAAAAAAATCTAACCACAACCAAAATGGGGAAAATAAATATATATACATTTACATAAAAAGGAAATGCAATGACCAAAAGGCAAATGAAAACATGTTCCACCTCACTAAGCATCAGGAATATGCAAATAAATACAACAATGTGGTATCATCTTATATCAGAGAGACTGGCACACATCATAAAGAGAAAGAAAATACTTTGCTGGCATGAGTGTTAGGAAAAACAAATTCATCCATTTTTTGGTAGGTATGAAAACTTCCAGTTTTTTTTAAAAAACAATATAAACATTTGTCAAAAGGAGGAGGGAATTGTAGGGCATTGTTGCACTGGTGAAGGGGGTGTTCTTTTTTATAAGTAAAACACCACTACAGACATGTTTGTAATCATGGTGTTTAAAGAAAAATTTTAAAAAACTAGAAATTGAGCTTCCATATAGTCCAGCAAGAGTACTTCTTAGGATAATCCCCAGGAACACAAAATAACAATTCAAAAAATGCCACCTGCACTCCTATATTCATCAAGGTACTACATACAATATCCAAAATCTGGGAATAACTCAGGGTTCCAACAACAGATAGTGACTAAGCAAGTGGAGATATATCTGTACAATGGAATACTATGTACCTATTATAAAAATTAGGACTACAAATGTGTTTATACATAAAAAAATATAGAGATTATTATGCTTCATAAAATTAATCAAAGGGGGTGGGACAGGTTGGTGGCGCTAGAGGTAAGGTGCCTGCCTTGCCTGCGCTAGCCTAGGATGGACCGTGGTTCGATCCCCTGGCGTCCCATATGGTCCCCCCAAGCCAGGAGCAACTTCTGAGCGCATAGCCAGGAGTAACCCTTGAGCATCACCGGGTGTGGCCCAAAAACCAAAAAAAAAAAAAATTAATCAAGGGAAGGTTCATAGAATAATCTTATAGAATAATCTCACACATTTTGGGAAGTAAAAAAATTACAAAATATAGTTCAGTATATCTATCCTAGAATAGGTAGGATGAAGTGCTCTGAGTGTAGATAGAGAAGTTTCTACGCTAACAATGATAGTTTGTATTGACAACTCTGTACAAAAACTCGGTGCTAAAAAGGAAAAAAAATGACATGATGTCAGTAAGCTTTTAACAATAGTGACAAAAATAAAAGGGAGAGAGATGGAATGAAACTTAACCTTACAGGTTAAGGTAATTATCAAGTATTTATAGTAGTAAATGGATTTGATTTTAATGTGAAAATGTAAAGAATATATATGTTCTTTCGATTTATTTTTATAGAGTAGCTCACCTTTGTGATTGTATGTATTAAACCTTTTACCTTTTATGTTTTCATGACTTAGGTTTGAAACTATAAAACTGTGTATAATCAAAAACGGGTAAAACAAAATTATGTTCATGAATAAAAATAAACTGAAAAAGAATAATTTGTAATTGAAAAATTATTCATTTCCAAAGTAAATTAGGCTGCAAACTAAATAAAATATGAGTAGGATATTTCAATTCAATAGGTTCTATAGACTTAAACAAAAAACTTCCATACTGACTTTGCTGAATCTAAAAATGAAGCTGTATAAAATAACACGTGGAAAATACTCGGACCAGATACATTAAGTTAATACAAGAAAATAATAATTTATTCGTAAATGAAAATTTTATTGTTTTCTTATATTGGTTTTCAAAATCATTGCTTTTTAATATATTTTCCTTTGACTTATTTGTTTTCTGCTGGACATAATTTTAAATGAGTCACACATAAATGCAAGAAATATATATTCATAAAACAAAAAATGCATAAGGCTTATTAAATGTTTGCCCTCGTTCTGATGTTCATTACATTTCACTCTATTATAGGTAAATTAGGAAACTTGACTTTAAGAAGTGCAGAGAGGCACATTTTGCATAATTTTAGGTTAGATCTGAATAAAAATCTTTATTCTGTTACTCTAGAGCTTTGCTTATTTCATGTTCTTTATTTTTTTTGTCCTTTATTTTTTAAATTTTACTATCAAATAGCATATTTACAATTACTTTATTGTAGTACACTTATATGGCATTATGTAAAGACATAATTATATTTTTAGCCTCATTTAAGTTAAATGAATAACTTCTTCACATTAAAACTTTGTACAGAAAACCACTATTTTTGAAGAGGGTACATTTAACACTTACAACTGAATTTTTTTCTATACAAAATATCTACAATTTCCATAATGTTAGACAGACATCATAATACAGATTGTGCCATTTTAATTTGTCTCCTTATATTTAACAACATCTTCTTGGTTGAATGTTTATATTGTAGATATTTAGACTTTTCTACTACATAATTAAAGTAAGGACTTCTGAATACTTTCACATTTTGTTAATTATCAATAATGTCACTGAACACATAAACTATCTGTTTTTAATATGTTTATGTATTTTTCTTAGAAAAGTACTATAGATTGTATTTTTGATCATGTGACTAGAGTATGTTAAAAAAGATCAATTTCCAGAATTGATGCAATTTTATATTTCCACCACTAAAATAGAAAATTATTTTTTATTTTATATATTTGATATAGACAGTATCGTTTTTGCTTTAGTCTTTTCAATAAGCTGTACTGAATTCTCAGTGTAGTTGCTATTTGGATTACTTTTTCTTAATAAGATAAAAATTTGACACTCATCTAACTGTGGTATTGACATAGTTGCAATGAGTTGTTTATTGTCACTTGCTAGAGAAGATAAATCACGAAGTAATAAATATTTATTTTTCAGAACAATAAATTAATATACAATCAAAAACATTTTGGACAGTTTATCAAATCACGAAGCTAATTGGAAAATAGTATTTTTATAAAAATGTATAAACATAATTTTTCAGTATTTATTTGATGAATAAAACATGCCCGCTTAATGACTGACAAGGTACTCTCTGTAGCAGAATTATTATAAAGTTATGTAATGATAATCAGGGATTCAGCTGAATTTTAGAGTTCTCATCTAGCCTCTAACATTTTGTTTGTTTGATGGAAATAAAAAATATACTAATATTAATATGTATATTCATAGGCATAGGATATAATTAAAAAGAGCTTTTATTTTTTTGAGTATTAATTTTTAGCCTGCCACTTAGCTATATAAATATATTTTTTCTAGAAGCCTTTAGTAGAGTCTTCATGTTTTTCTAAATATAGTATTATGTCATCTGCAAACATCAAGAGCTTAATTTCTTCCTTTCCTATCTGGATGTCCTTGATAGCGTTATCTTTACTAATCGCTATAGCAATAACTTCATGGCTATGTTGAATAGGAGTGCTGAGAGAGGGCAGCCTTGTGTTTTACCAGGTTTTAGAGGAAAGGCTTTCAGTTTATCTTCATTGAGAATAATTGCCATTGGCTTGTGGTAGATGGCCTTGACTATATTGAGAAAGGTTCCTTTTATTCCTATTTTGATTAGAGTTTTAATCAAGAATGGATGTTGAACCTTATCAAATTCTTCTTCTGCATCTATTGATATGATAAAGTGGTTTTTATTATTTTTGTTGATATAGTGTATTATGTTGATTCATTTACATATGTGAAACAATCCTTGCATTCCTGGAATGAAACCTACAAACAGAACTTAACAAGAAAAAGCATTTAATTCTATCAAAATATGGAGAGAAAAATGAACAATTTCTCAAAGAAAAAATACAAATGACCAAAAGGTACATGATTAAATGCTTCACATCACTAATCATCAGGGAGATGCAAATCAAAAGAACTATGAGGTACCATCTCACACCACAGAGACTGGCACACATCACAAAGAATAAGAACAATCCGTGAAGGCAGGGATGTGGTTGAAACACTCATTCACTGTTGGTGGGAATGCCCTATAGTCCAGCTTTTAAAGAAAACAATATGGAGATTCCTCAAAAAACTAGAAATTGAGCTCCCATTTGATCCAGCTATACAACTCTTATGTTATACCCTAGGAACACAAAAATATAACACAAAAATCCCTTCCTCACACTTATATTCATTGCAGTGCTATTTATAATAGCCAGACTCTGGAAGCACCCAAGAAGCCTTCAACAGATGAATGGTTAAAAATTTGTGGTACTGTTGTACACACATACACAATGGAATATTATGCTGCCACCAGGAGAAATTATGAAATTTTCCTAAACATGGATGTACATGGAATTTATTGTGCTGAATGAAATAAGTCTGAGGGAGATAGACACAGATAGTCTCACTCATCTATGGGTTTTTGTGGTTTGTTGTTGTTGTTGTTGTTGTTGTTTTTGAGCAACACCAGCTGATAGTCGGGGTTACTCCTGGATATGGACTCATATAGTGCCCCTGGCTTGGGGGACCATAAAGAACAATGGGGGATCAAACCCAGTTAAATCCTTGGCCAGTTGGGTGCAAGGAAAACACCCTACTGCTGAGCCACTGCTCTGGCCCAAATCTCACTCATCTATGGGTTTTAAGAAAAAATAAAGATATTATTGGAATAATGCTCAGAGACAATAGAGATGAGGGCTGAAAGGACTCGCTTATGATATGAAGCTTACCACAAAAATGGTGAATGAGTTAGAGAAATAACTACAATGACAACGTTGGTGACAATGTCAATGAGTGAGACAAGTAGAATGCCTGTCTCAAAAATAAGGGGTGTGAGGTAGGAGATTGAGGACATTGGATGGGAATGTTGCACTGCTGAAGGGGGATGTTCTTTATATGAGTGAAGCCCAACTACAATAATATCCATAATAAATAAAAATTTAAAAAAATATTAAAAATTGAACCGTTAGTTATCGATCATATAAATAACATGAATAATTAAAACAATTATACACTAGTAGAAAACAGAATCTTATCTGTAAATTATTTTATGTTCTGCACTTGCATGGCAATACACAGTGTAAACAGTAGGAAGGAGCCTCTTGCATAATCTAGAAAAATATATTTTCCCCCATACTTTTCTTTAAGGCATTGTCATAAGCATTTTACATAGTCCAAGCTTCCATTTTTATACATGATCCTCACACAAATCTAAATGTAATGCATTCACACATATAACTTATAGGTTGTAATCATTTAAAAATAATCATCACACCTTTATTCCAATATTTGCTAATATATCTATGATATATATTAATCATAATTAAATATTCAATTATTTTCATGATATATGATTAAAAAAGCGCTGTAGTATTTTAGTTAAATGTGTAACAGGATATAAGTATAAATTATAATAAGATTCCTTCTAGTTAGTTAACAATTTGCATCATATATTTACTTTTCTGTGCCACATGATATCAATTGTATTATACATTTATTGCTGACAAGATTATATAAATATCCATTTCTATTATCACTGGATAAAAATAGACACATCATTCCGATTTTATCAGCCACTATTTTACACTAACACATTCAATGGCTCAGAATAAAGTAATGTATAAATAGCATGTAACTATTTTCAGTTTTTATTCCATAATTTTGTGAATGACACTTAACAGATAATAGTTTTGAATCATTTTAAGGTAGATCATCTGGTGAAAAGGATGTGTCCAAAAGTTATTGCTGTGTTTTCATAGTACGAGCATTTTCATTAAAATATTGCATATTTATTTATTACAGGATTAGTATATTACTGAGGCAAGATTTTAGAGATTTGAGCAGAGTGCTTTGTTGTCAAAGCTTATTTCTATAAATTCCTCATTCATGATCTGTATTTTTTTTATTTATGATTGTTAATATTTTTGTTTGTTTTTCTTGTTTTGGGGCCAGACCTGGCAGCTCTCAGAGATTATTCCTGTCTCTGTGTTCAGAAGTCACTCCTGGCAGGCTCAGGAGACCATCTGGGATGCTAGAGATTGAACCCTATCCTTTCTAGGTTGTCCACATGTGAGGCAAATGCCCTACCACTATGCTATTGTTCCAGCACCCCTGTGATGATGATGATGATGATGATGAGGAGGAGTAGTAGTAGTAGTAGTAGTAGTAGTAGTAGTAGTAGTAGTAGTATTGATATTAGTATTAGTATTATTTCCCAAGAAAGGGTAGGGGAGTACTTCTCATTTTTACTTGGCCCTAAAAACTAAGTGCAATAAGTAGTTAATAATGACTCATAATTTTCCTAGAATATAGGCATCATCATATTTCAGATTAGGGCTTATTTTATTTATGTATTATCTCAATCTACATATTCCAACAAATAAATGTTATGAAATGGAGTGATATTATAAATGTGATGGAATTTTAGAAAATGTTGTTTAATGTCATAAGCTATGTCCTTTATCATATATAATAACATATTTATTTTTATTTACTTGTGACCAAGACATTTCTTTTCTGATTTTTATTTTATTTAAAATACTTACTGTTTTAATAGCAATGGAGTACGCAGTACTCCAACTCCAGGTACAATATACCAATGTTTATTATTAGGGGAAAGGACACTCTGTAGTGCTCATAGTTTACTCTTTCTCTGTGCTCAGGCATCAATCATATGACAAGGGACAAGAAGGCTAGGGACTCTATGTCATGCCATGAGTCCAACTGGGCTGGCTGTAACAAGCAAGTGCCTGCTATATTCTATCTCTTGACTACCACCTAGATCTGTTACTGACACATTGCGAAGTTTATTTTTTAGATTTTAAATTCCATGCTTCCAATAATGTCAATGATGTAGGATTAGCTATATATAAATCTCTCACATAGAACTGCTGCCAAGCCTTAGGTCTTTGACTGTTGCCCCTTATTATGTCCATAGCACTTATTTGTCTTCCCTTCATTTTCTCTTCTCTGGCATTTTTGTATCTAATATCTTAGGAAAAAAGGCATGCCCATTTGTTATATCTCTCAATATGTTTCATTCCCTGGACATGTTATTGCTTGCCAAGACTAACAAGAATATCTGCCATATGTTTTGTGCTGTTAATTTACTTTGATTAAGAGATTCTCCAGTTTAACCTAAGTGACATTACTGTACCTTTTCTTGTGACCTAGTAGTATTCCACTGTATGTATTTACCTCATCGTCATTATACATTCATGTATATTTAATATCTGGTTGCTTTTGGTTGTAATAGCACAAAAATAAACATGAGAGTGCACGTCTTTTTGAATAAATGTTTGTTTTTATATTATTCACTTGAGGATACATTCAAGAAGTGCGATTATAGGGTCATATAAAAGCTTTCTTGTTTTTTTTTTGTTTGTTTGTTTTTGGGTCACACACGGTGACTCTCAGGGGTTACTCCTGGCTATGTGCTCAGAAATCGCTTGGGGATTGAATCGTGGTCAGTCCTAAGTCTGCCCCATGCAAGGCAAACTCCATACCACTTGGTCCCCCAAGCCAGGAGCGGTTTCTGAGTGCATAGCTAGGAGTAAACCCTGAGCATCACCGGGTGTAGCCCAAAAACAAGAACAAAAAATAAATAAAATGAAATACACTATTATGATTCTCATAAATTCAACTGTTACAGCCTTATTTTCCTTGAAAGGAATACAAACTAGAAAACAGAAAAGAAGTAAAAAATAAAATAAGGCTAATATTTATAACTTAAACAGAACATTGTTCTTTTGTTTTTCTCTTTTTCATTGAGCTTTTTATTTATAAGTCAACAAAAGTGGAATGATATAATGTCATATACTTAATACAATTTGAATAAAAAATGAATGACCTCTGTCCTATTAGAATTGCACAACATATGGGGAATTATTTGTTTAACAATAAGAAAACAAAAGATATTAAACACTGAATATATTTCCCCTTATATATTGTTTATGTATATAACTATCATATAGCATGTTTTAAATTGCCCTTTTTATTTAGAATATGTATAACTGAAGGAGAATTATTTCTCATGCTGGTGGTACTTAAATATAGGTTAAAGTTATTACATGGCTCTTTATTTATGACCTTAACTTTAAACAAGGTTGTAAGGAGAAAACTCATTGAGAAACATACTAAATATGTTAAAAATCATAAAGAACTTAAAATCAAAGAGAGATATAGAAAATAGAAAGTATTGTAAGAATACTCCCAGGGCTTTTATGCAAAATAATACTGCACATAAACAACATCAGCAAACATCTGCAGTGGCTCTCTCAGGCTCTATGATGGCACAAAGAAGTACCAGTCTATTTTATGATAAAATTTAATGACAATAAGATGCCCTTTGCCCAGAACCAAAAATAACATATCTAAATTTAGACAGTGAGAGAAGCACTGGTTAATAAAGCAAAGTTAAGAAAAGAACATATATGCATTTTCATGGTAGAGACTAAGGAAGCTAATTTTACATTTTTTGTTCAACCCCCTTATTTTATTCAGACATAAACATTACTTCTAGTTTACCAGAAAATTTCAGAATAGCTTCAGGGTAAAGCCTCTGAATTTGATTTACTCTAGGTTATTTAAAGACAAATTCAGGGAGCTGGCTCTCAAATCTCCCTTCCATTACATTCAGATGATGAGGTTTATTCAGAACTCCAAAAACAGAATACCATGAAATTAGATCCTATACTCTAAAAACTCTGAACATTTTATTACCAGTTTAAAATTGGAGAGTGCTAGATAAAAAGAGTGAATCTCAATGAATCCTAACTCAATTTGTATAGTCAATTCCTCCAGTCATATTTTACCAGCACTGAAACCCTTTCACTTCTATATTTCTTCTAACCATTGCTTTACATAAAGTCTTCCCTTCCTTTAGGAATGAAATAGTTTTATCATACATATAATAATTGGAATAAACTTATAATCTTTCTTCTATTATTTTTTTTAATTTTTTAATATTAGGGTATTTATATTATAAATGTGATTTCGAGTACCATAGAACCAAATTTATAATTGGAGGACTAATTTTTACCTAAGAAAAAGGCAGATCAATTTTTATCCTATATTAAAGTATTGAGTGTATCTAATGTTATAATTAATCAATTCATGTCCTAACCTTGAGAAACCTCCTTAAAAATTATAATGTCACTTTTCTGTTTAGATTATTAATAAAGTTAAATACTTGTAATTATATTTAATTTAATGTCACATAAGCATGGTGATTTGTCTTATTTACTGATGTATTTGTGTTATTGTATAATAAAGTATATGTTTTAATGATACAACTTAAATGTCAATTCTCATTAATTGATTAATTTTAAAGTGCATTTAATATCATAATAATGTTTTTTGGAGTATCTTTACATTTTTTAGTTAAAATTTTTCCTTAAATGTGGGTGTCTAAACATATAATAGAAACAAAGATGTTAAAAAATTTCAGTTCATGTACAATATTTAAATTTCTTAAGTATATACATTTTCTTAAATATAATGAACAACAGAAGTAAAAATAAAGCCTTCATAAATTTAGATGACAATAGCAACTTATAATTTGTACTTTATCCCAATTTTTAGGCAAATTATAGAATTATATTTTAGAAATATTTAACGTTGAATTTTGTCTGTTTCTTGTGAATTTTTTAAATTATGATGGTAGTTCCTTTGGTTAGATGAAATTTCTTTGTACCTAACCAACCATGGTTAATTTTTAAATGTATCACTTAAGGTTTTCTGAGCATTGCCAGAAGTGATCCCTGAGCACAAAGCTAGGCATGGATTGTAAAAATTGCAGATGAGATATCAATACTGGAAAAAGTCATTTAAATATTATGAAATGTTTCCTTTTATATGCTGCTTTGTTTTTCTGTTGGCAATAAACATGGACATGTTTGTTTCCTACAATTTTGATTATATTTCATCGCTATTGTAATTTTCAGATTTATTTTTGCTAAATATTATTGCTAAAGTCATCCTTGGGAAGCATCAACATTTCTGATATATGTATGAATTTACTTGTTTTTCTTTTCCAATCAAATGTTTTATTTGACTACCTGCATTCTAGTATATACTTAGTGCTTTATGAGAACTAAGTATAAAGCTCCAATAGCCTTAAGAGTAATACAATTATATTCAGTGTCAGACTTATGCTTATTACTGTAATGATTTTGAGACATCACAGATGTTTTGGAAATAGTTCTTAAATGTTTTCAAGGTTACAGCAGTACCTGTGGCTTTTTACTTGTGTGTATACCTAGGTGCCAGTAGAAAAATTGTAATTACTAATATTGTATAACTGCTATAGCACCAAAGTTTAACTGGTATACACCCTGACTCATGGTTTATAATACTGTTGTCTGAAAAGTAAGCTGACATCATTGTAAAAATAACATTGACTGTTACTGATAGTGTGGTCAAAACATCAAATAATAACTGTCCACAAAATCCTTATTTACACCTACATGGATGTGCTGCAGTTGCCTCATCTGTTTGGAAATTGCTGCTTGGTGTCATTGCCTGATGGATAGGGCTACCTACTGTGAGCTATAAAATTGTAGCTACCAGCTACAGCCTCAGTAGCAGCTTCACAAGTTATACAAAAGAGAATTTCTATATATTATTTGGGGGGTGGTTAGTCACATGCAGTAATTCTCAGGGATTACTTATGGCTCTGTATTTAGGAATAACTTTCTGTGTGGCTTGTATGAACATATGAGATTCCATGGTTAAAACAACAGTCAAGGCAATCACTCTATTTGCTGTATTACCATTCCAGTTCCCATATCTATGTTTTAAATACACTTTTTTTTACCAAAATTTTAGAGTTAATGAAATTTTATAAACCTATCAACTGAAAAATAAAAGTGTCAATAAAAGTAGTCAAAATATTTTGTATAATTAAACATATTGAAGGGCCTGAGCAATATCATAGAGGGTAAGGCATTTTCCTTGCATGCAGCACACATGGGTTGGATTCCAAGAATCCGATATGATGCCCCAAGCATAACTAGCATATTTCTTAGCACAGATCCAGGAATAACTCCTGAGCACCACTAGGTATGTTGTACAAAAAAGTGTTGAGATATTGATTACATGACAACTCTCTAAACATGAAAAATCATAGCCTATGTGTTTTTCATCTCAAAATATATCTTATCAATTCCAAAAATGTAACACTATAATATTATTATAAAGTGAAATCATTAAGGAAAAAGTCTGTCATAATTTATTTTTAAATCATTTTGATTTATAAACAATATGTATAGGGTCCTGATTTTATAATGAAAGAACTTCATTACCAGTGCAGAACTGCACTGAATAAAATAGCTTGTGGGGATTGAAAAATATTTTCCAGATACATTAATTTTCCTCTAGAATTTATCCTACAGAAATTAGATACTTATCAGCACTGAATTTTGAGAAGTTGAAGAATTTTATATTAATAAGAGTCAATTTCCACTTCTGTCTCTGCCACTGTTCCTACTTATATATCTTTAATATGTTTATGCAATGTAAAGTACCAATGACTAACACATTGAAATGACATAATAAAAAGAAATAGCAGCACTAGTATAAACAAGTCACAGATTTATTTGATATGTCTATTTGGCTTTTTGAGTAGTGTTTATTAGATACTCCAAGATTTGGACTTGGGATTTCCAAACAGTGGTGTTGCAGTAACCAGATGACAGCAGGGATCAACAGGATTACCTGAAAGTAAGAATGTTTTCAGTTTTTTAATAATTCAAGTGCTTTAATTAAGTATATTTATTATATAAAATTCATAAAACATGTGAAAGTAAAATAAAATACAAAAGCCTACATATTTCCTTTACTTCTAAAATACATTACATCAATATTTTGTTCTATAAACTTTTGTTTGTTACAGGATGGTGCATTTGTCCAAATGTATCAATAATAAAAGTGAATAAATAACAAATAAATTATAAATATAGAGTAAATAACATTTTAATAAATGGTAAACACTTCTTGTGAATTTAGTAATCTTGATCACTAAAGAAAACTATCTATGTAAAGTAAAATAATTTTGCTTTTCAAGATCCAGAAATGTTACCAAATATTATGTGTGGATCATGACCTCTTTCCTTTATAGTTGTCTTCAGGTAACTAGACATAATTTCAAATATATTTATGAATATTTGTATTTCAGAAGTCTGTTTTCCCTACTACTAAATGCTTTACTTACTAGCCATGTCTTAATTTCTTTATTATCAGTCTACATCTTAGCTGCAATCTCCACTGTGGTATTAAATCTCTACCCATGGCAAAATTTCTTGCTTGTATTCTTCTTTTTTAAATAGCAATTTTAATTGAATTACCATAAAGCTCTGTGCTCAGAAATCAATACATGACAATACTGACATGATATGGGATGCTGGGATTAGAGCCACCATCCATCCTGGATAGGCTGCATGCAAGGCAAACGCCCTACTGTTGTACTCTCTCTGACAAGTAGTTAGACAGTTTTTTGTTTGCTTGGTTTGTTGGTTGGTTTTGGGGCCACACCTGGTGACACTCAATGGAAAGCTTCTCCAACAGGTTAACAATAGCCTAGGACAACATCAGTGAATGGGAAGATGAAATGCTGAAAAACTCTATAGAGCAGAAGAGATTGGAAAAGAATCTTAAAGCAAACTACCATACAATGAAAAAAGTACCCAAAGAACATGAACATATTAAAATAGAAGTCTTTGATAAATTCAACAGAAACAACGTAAGAATCAATGGAGTCCCAGAGGCCCAGGAAGGGGAATTCCAAGAAAAATCAACAGTCAAAACTATCATCATAGAGAAAGTCCCAGAGCTAAAGACTGCAAGCAGTCAAATCCTCTATGCCACATGAGTACCAGCTAAAAGAGACCCAAAGAAAAACACTCAAGACACACCTTAGTCACAATGATGAATCCTACAGATACAGAATACTGAAAGCAGCAATATCAAAATCAGAAATTACATTCAAAGGAGTATCCATAAGATTTACAGCAAACGTGTCACAAGAAACTCTCAAGGCCAGAAGACAGTGGTGGGATATTGTGACAAGACTGAATTAAATGAAGGCTTCACCTAGAATACTACACCCAGCCTCACTTATGTTCAGGTTTGAAGGAAAGATACAGAGCTTCACGGATAAGCAACAGCTCAGAAACTTTACAGATGCAAAACCAGGCTTAAAGGAAAAACTAAAAGGTCTACTTTAAGACAGACCACAGACACACCAAACTTATAAACAAAGATGATATTAAATCCCATGACAATCATTTCCCTCAATGTCAGTGGATTAAGTATACCAATTAAGAGGCACAGAGTGGGTAAATGAATCATAAGATAAATTCAACTTTCTGCTGCCTACTTGAAACACATCTGAATAATCAGAACAAACAAAGACTCAAAAAAAAAAGGCTGGAGAAAAATCATCTAAGCAAACAATACCCTAAAAAAGTTGGAGTGACCATATTAATATCAAATGACACAAACTTTAGACTTAGAAAAGTTGTAATGGACAAAGTTGTACACTTCGTACTAATCAAGGGATATGTACAACAGAAAGAAATTACACTACTAAACATAAAATCACCCAGTGAGAGACCAGCAAAATAATACAATTATTGACTAATTTAAAAGAGGATATCTATAATAACCCAATAATTGTGAGAGACCTCAAAATGACCCTGTCAACACTTGATAGGTCACCCAGAATGAAACCCAAGAAAAATATACTAGCTCTGAAAAGAGTAATGGAAGAAAGAGGCCTAGTAGACATATATAAGACATTCCATCTCCAGAAACATCAATACACGTTATTCTCCAATGCACGTGGGTCATTCTTCAGGATAGAACACATGATGGCACATAAAACATACCTCCATAAAATTAAGAGGATAGAAATTTTGCAGGATAACTTTGCTGACCACAAAGCTCTGAAATTAGATGTGAACTACAAAGGGACACAAAAGAAAGTTAACAACTGGAAATTAAACAGCTTGCTACAATGGAGACAAATACTATCAGAATCTATGGGACACAGCAAAAGCGGTACTGAGAGGAAAATATATAGTTTTGCAAGCACACATGAGAAAGAAAGATGGGGCATACCTGAATTGTTTAATGATACAGCTTATAAAATTAGAAATTGATCAACAAAAGGAACCAAAAATAGGGAGCCAGAAGGAAATAACAAAACTTAGAGCAGAAATCAATAAAGGGAAACTCAAAAAAACATGTTAAAGATCAGTGAAATCATACGTTGGTACTTTGAAAAAATAAACAAGTTTGATAGACCTTTGGCAAAACTCGCAAAGTAAGAAAGAGAGAAAAATATAGATAATCCTTATTAGAAATGAAAAGGAAGATATCACTACAGATATTTCTAAGATTCAAAGGGTAAACAGAGACTACTTTGAGAAACTCTATGCCACCAAACATGAGAACTTGAAAGAAATGGATAAATTTTGGGGCTCATAAGATTCCATGGTTGAATAAGGAGGGTGTAGCATATCTAAGCACCCTCATCATCATTGAGGAAATTAAAACGGTAATCAAATGTCTACCCAAAAACGAAGGCCCAAATCCAGATGGATTCACTAATAAATCCTTTCAAACTTTTCAAGAAGAACTACTACCCATCCTGGCCAAACTCTTTCATGAAATTAAAAAAAATGGAACATGTTGGGCCCGGAGAGATAGCACAGCAGCGTTTGCCTTGCAAGCAGCCGATCCAGGACCAAAGGTGGTTGGTTCGAATCCCGGTGTCCCATATGGTCCCCCGTGCCTGCCAAGAGCTATTTCTGAGCAGACAGCCAGGAATAGCTCCTGAGCACTGCCGGGTGTGGCCCCAAAAAAAAAACAAAAAAAAAAATTGGAACATGTCTAAATAGCTTTTATGAAGCCAACATCATCTTGATACCAAAACTAGACGGAGATGCTGCCAAAACAAATTACAGACCAAAGTCCCTGATGAACATAGATGTAAAGGTTCTCAACAAAATCCTGGCAAATAGGATCCAATGCCTCACCAAGAAGCTCATTCACTACAATCAAGTATGTTTTATCCCAGAGATGCAAGGATGGTTTAACATCCATAAATCTATCAACATAATACACAATGTCAACAACAAGAAAAATAAAAATCACATGATCATATCAATATAGACTGAGAAAGCATTTGATAAATCCCAACACCCATCTTTGATTAAAAAAAATAACTCTCAGCATGATGGGAATGGAAGGAACCTTTCTCAATATAGTTAAGGCCATCTACCACAAGCAAATGGCAAATATTATTCTCAATGGAGAAAAAAATAAAAGCCTTTTCTATAAATTCTGGTACAATAAATGGCTGTCCTCTCTCACCACTCCTATTCAACATAGTATTGGAAGTACTTGCTATAGCAATTAGGCAAGAAAAAAGATATCAAAGGAATCCAGATAGGAAAGGGAGAAGTCAAGATCTCACTGTTTGGGCCCGGAGAGATAGCACAGCGGCGTTTGCCTTGCAAGCAGCCGATCCAGGACCAAAGGTGGTTGGTTCGAATCCCCGGTGTCCCATATGGTCCCCCGTGCCTGCCAGGAGCTATTTCTGAGCAGACAGCCAGGGGTAACCCCTGAGCACCGCCGGGTGTGAGCCAAAAAAAAAAAATTTTTCACTGTTTGTAGATGACATGATACTATACTTAAAAAATCCTAAGAATTCTACCAAACAGCTTCTAGAAACAATAGATTCATATATTAAAAAATGAATTATAAAATTATAAAATTTTCAACACCTGTTACCTCATTGGTGCACAATTCCCTCCACTAATGTCCCAGTTTCCCTCTCACACTCCCGTACTTTGTCTCCTGCCTCCCTCTATGACATTTTCTCTCTCTATCACACACACACACACACACACACACACACACACACACACACACACACACTCCACACACTCTCTCTCTCTCTCACTCTCTCAGCTTAATTTTGATTTTTTTAGAAACTATATCTACAATATTGTTACTGAAAGTTAGTTTATAGAATATTTTACCCATTTCACCAACTAGTTCTTGTCCAACGTGTTCATTTCTAATTATTATCATAGTGGTCTCTCACTTCACTTCCCCTCTATGGCAAGTTTTCTACCAGGGACCTTATTGCGATTGACTTTGGGTAATATTACTACTTTATCTTTTCTTTTTATATCCTAGCATATTAGTGCATTCTTCCTATGTCTATTCCTCTCCCTTAGACTCATTTTGCTTAGCATAATACTCTCCATCTACAGCAATATATAAATAACAGTTTCATAGTATTCTATTGTGTAGATGTACTAAGGTTTAATCTTCCACTCATATGTTCCTAGATATTTTATTTATTTCCAGAGTCTGGCTATTGTGAACATAAGAGTGAAGAAGATTTTTCTGCATTGTGTTTTTTGGGGTCTCAGGGTATATCTCCAAGACCCGGGTATTGCTGGGTCTGTGGTAGCTCAATTTCTAGTTTATTCAGGAATGTCCATATATTATTTTCCAAAAAGGTTGGGCTAATCTACATTCCTATCAGCAGTGAATGAGTGAATACACATCTACATGTGCTTCAGCATTATAGTTCTTTTTATCATAATGTGTGCCAGTTTGTATTGTGAGCTACTATCTCATTGTTTTGATTTGCTTATTCCTGATGACATTTTGAAACACTTCAAATTTGTTATTTTAGTTTTGTTTTAATTCTTATACCATTATGAGCAATCTTTTAATACAGTATATTATCTGAAAAATTAGCATTTCTACTTATGAATGGTGAATACAATGAGGATAGTAAATGAACAGGGAAACTTATTAAAATGTGGCATAGTAATAAATCAATGAAGGTTAATTAATCCTATTCATTGTTGAATCATCCATTTTAAATGGAAATAGATGGCTTGTATTAGCTCTTCATTCATATTAATTCATATAATTATTAAAATATTAGACAAAATTATTTTAAATAATGTCCTTTCTTTTTATATAT
This sequence comes from Suncus etruscus, assembly GCF_024139225.1. Classification (NCBI taxonomy): domain Eukaryota; kingdom Metazoa; phylum Chordata; class Mammalia; order Eulipotyphla; family Soricidae; genus Suncus; species Suncus etruscus. The sequence continues at coordinate 74,337,523 of NC_064854.1, forward strand.
ATATTCTGTAATTTAATCTGTCACTGAATTTATAGATACTGCATTTTTAAAAAAAATATTTCACTTATATAGTGATTTTACCTAAAAAATCTAAAAGTAGATTTTGTAAGTTTCAGATCATATTTGGCACTACAGACATACATAATTAAAAGTGCCTAGGATGAATGTACTCATTTATCATAAATAATAGTCTCAATGTAATGATAGAAATCTAAAGACTAATATATAAAGTAATTAATAAAATGACATATTTTGATATATTTTGCATGACTGAGATAAAATGTATCCCACTTGTGGAACTAGAGAAATAGTACAGAATGTAGGAAGATTTTCACAGCTAAACTGAATTCAATTCCTGGCAACCCATATAGTATTTTGAACACTAACCTGGAGTAAATTTTGACTGCAGATCTAGGAGTAACTCCTGAGAACAGTTGGGTGTCTGCTCACACACACACACACACACACAAAAAACTTTTCTCCATTTGTGAAATGTCAGAGTAAAATTATGACTTTCAGACACATTGACATCATTAGACTATTTATTTAATTTAGTAATATCTATTTTATTGATAATAATAGGAAAAATAAAATTGAGTCAATTTAATATTTTCTTTTAACATTTAATTTTTATGTGTATGTCTAAGTGAACATATAGTGTAAATAGAAGCATGCAAATGTCCTTCTCAGAGCTGCAATTCAGTGTACTGTATAATTGTAGCATCCATCTGGCAGAATTTCACAAAAGCAAATGTAGCATTTTAAATAAGCTATATTAAGATAAAATGTCAGTCGTATTGTATGTTGTCATTTTTATAATTTTATTTTATAGCCTAACAAAATAATGAAATAATGAACTTAATGTTCAATCATTTTCTACATTTTATTAAGCCTTTCACCAAATTAGAAAAATAAACATTAATAAAATTTGAAGTTACAACATTCATATCTCCTGAGATTTTTACAGAATAAAAATAGTATTACTCATTTATATAGTTTACTTTAACCTTAGGTATTTTATATATTTTGATTTTCTTATAAAACTTATTATCTTGGGGGCCGGAGAGATAGCATGGAGGTAGGGTGTTTGCCTTGCATTTAGAAGGATGGTTGTTCGATTCCGGCACCCCATATGGTCCCCCGAGCCTGCCAGGAGCGATTTTTTAGCTTAGACCCAGGAGGAACACCTGAGCGCTGCAGGGTGTGACCCAAAATAACAAAAACAAAAACAAAAAAATTATGCTCTTTTTTCATAGAAAAGTAGAACAGTAGTATTAAACATTTTTATGTATTAGTCTTCCTTTATATATCATATATGTAGAGATTCTGGCAACCTCATCAATATAGTTCTTGAATATGGATTACATTCTACTATGCAAAGACTCCTCTCTGTTTGATCTTGGTCAATTCGACCTTGGTCATCATTGTGATGGATTATGAAGATACACGTAACTCACTATATTACCACACTCAAGAAAAAAATTTACTCAATAGTTTCTAATCCTTAGTTATATATTAATGATTTAGTGTATAAATGTGACAACTGCACAAATACCACTAGGATAATTTTGCTTAATTATAATAAATCATTTAATGAAAATTAAAAATCTAACAATCATAATTCATTGTTTTATTTTTAAATCTTTAATATATGTTACATATGTTACATATCTCTAAAAATTTCTAGTTTATAGTAATCAAACAATTTTGAATAAATTCTGTCATGCCATGCTGACACCATTCCAAAATTCATTCTTTATTTTGACATAGAAATCTACATTAAATTCGTTATATTATATAAGATTTCTGACAGTAATTAGGTATTCCAATTACTACATTAGTCATGGTTACTGCAAAATTCACCGAAATGTACTTATTAAAGTCTGAAGTGAAAAAACAATAAACCTGATTAATCTACTCTTTTTCAAGTGCCTAATTTTCTTATTGGAAGAAACTGCTTTATAGAAGGATCAGCAACCTCAATAGTAATGTATTAGAAGTAATGTAATAGAAGGAAATGTTTAAGCAATAAAAACTGGATCTAGGCAGTACATTTACTTACATAAATATCCTAAATAAAATGCATTATTTATTTTATCTATACTACATTATTCAAAGTATATCGATAAATATAGTTATAATTACTCTATGCAAATTGCTGCTACTCTCACATTTCTAGTAAGATGGGCAATATTGCAGACCATATCAAGATATCAATATTTTCACATAGTATGCTTTTTACTAGATCATTTATAATTTCTATAAGAATTTAAAAACTAATACCATTTCAAGAGCAATTATGAAGTTATTTTTATTAAAACAATGATTTAAAGGTATGGAGTGGTGGCGTGAAGCGGTAAGGTGTGTGCCTTGCTGGAGCTAGCCTAGAACAGACAGCAGTTTGATCCCCCAGTGTCCCATATGGTCCTTCAAGCCAGGAGCTATCTCTGAGCGCATAGCCAGAAGTAACCCCTTAGCATCACCAGATTTGACCCAAAAAAACAAAACAAAAAAACAAAACAAAAAAAAAAACACAATGATTTAAGATAAAATTTATTAAATATATGATGCACTAGAATGTTATAGCAGATTTCATTAAGTAAGATTTATTGCTAAAATAAACTGAAGCAAATTAATAATGATTTACTAATTTGGAAGTAATGATTGCTAATCACAAATAATTACTCACTAATACTTAATCCAGAAACAGAGAAAAATGTGCAAAGAGAATATACTAAACAACTATGCAGATATTTTATTGTAAAACTGATGATGGAATTCTAACAAATATAACTTGACATTCCATCAAAGATTGGCTAACTATATAATATAGTTTATTATAGTTATAATTCATCCTAAAAGCATATATCTTCCATGTAACAGTGCAATAAATTCTAGAAACTTATAATTTAAGAGCAAAAAATAAAATTGAGGGCATCAAAGACTTAAAATTTTGTATTGGAATCTGCAAAGGGAATTTCTTGAAAATTTGCAAATATTATACTTCTTTGATATATAAATATTTCCAATAAAACCATCATAACTGGAGCTAACACATACTATTAGAAAAATAAGTCACTTTAGTTCTGGGTACTATTTTACAGAATAAATCATTTTCTAGATAATATTTTTACTTTCCTCTTATAGCATCAATATTAATATTTATGGGACAGAATGTTCAGACAAGCACAACCACTTAAATAGGACCCACCAAATGAAATGGATAAAATGTTTGCCTATTTTTATTAACTATGAAGTATTTAAGTAACTCATAGAATACTTCACATAGTTAATATTTTATTATGAATGTAGCATTTTACACTAAAGATATAATTTATAAATTATATCAGATAATTAAATTAATGTATTTTATTTCACAATTCTTAATTATGTAATACATGTTAAATCCATTACACTGTCTTATTATTCAACAAAGGTACCCTATTTTAATACGAATTTAAATATTAACAAGTATTTGTTATTTGTGCACACTATTATTCTTTTTCAATAGTTCTATTTCATGTCATTGTAAAAAATATAATAAACTTCACTTACATTAAAAAATATGGAGTTAAGAAATATTTTGTAGGTATTTATGCAATTCATAATTTGCTTATTTCTTAAATGTATTAAATGGCAAAACCAGAGCAATAGTACAGCAGTAGGGCATTTGCCTTGCATTTGGCTGACCCAGGACAGACCTGGATTCAATTCACGGCATCTCATATGGTCGCCTAAGGCAGAAATAATTCCTGAACATCACCAAGTCTGATCTAAAAACAAAACAAATAGTAAAATACCTAAAGTATTTAAATGGCATACAGTAGAATTTATTTCTATTATTTTATTATATTATTGCATTTCAATAAAGATAATCAAAATATTTTTATTACAGAGACAAAACTGATTGCTTTTGTTGTTTGCTAAATATTCCTGTAAATAGTTACTTTGAAGATAATTACACAGACTGTAAATATTTAAATTTTTATTTGATTAATTATAGGTAAAAAAGAAAAAATCTTGAAATAATCTTCTCTGGGTAAAAATGACCAGGCTTTGCTTGATGAGACTATTGATTTCAAACAAGAACATTTTTTTAATTTGAAATTGATAATGAAATAAATTAAATCATTTAGGATATTATATTTGCTTGACTTTACACTAAATTTAATTTAAATTTAGATTACCTTTATATTAGTATATATTCTCTTCTTTATTATAAAATAAACTTTCTACTCCTTGTATACTATAGAATTAATTGTGTGAATTTGTACACACAACTTATACACTGGTGAGCATTTATTAGCAAATATAGATACATGACATAGTAATTACAAAAAATTTTTACTTGGGTATTTAAAAATATGCTAAAACTTTTGGGGCCAGAAATATCATATAGCTGGTAGAGTGCTTGTTTTGCATGTAACCAACTAACCCAACCCAGGTTCAACTTAGGTCTCCTGAACCTGTCAGAAATTATTCTGAGCATACAGTTGTGGCTCCCAAGCCAAACAAACAAATGCATATATGCTAAATCTTTAGAGGACAAATCTAAAACTGATATCTGTAAAAAATATTGTGCGTTTAAATACTTAAGTCAAAATTCTTTCTTTTCATGAATCTTATACTAAAAATATTTTTTTCCTTGAGGTACTGCAGTATAGGCTCAGGCTTGTTTGTCATGAATCCAAAGATTTGGAATACTTCACCACTTTTTCAAAAAAGCTAATAATCTATAAAGCCAGAGAATAACACACAGGGTAGGGCAAATGCCTTACACGATGCCAACCCTGGTTCAATCCTCAGCATTCCATTTGGTCCCTGACAGCCTACTGTGAGTAATTTCTGATTACAGATCCAAGAATTATGTAAACCATAATCTGCATGGGTAGCCCCCCCCAAAAAAAAATAGAGGCTAACCTAGTTGCACATAATAACATCATGATTCCAAATGGAGAAATGTAAAACTGCAATGGGCATCACTAAACAAGACTGGAAGACAGCCAAGTGTCACAGCATTAACATAATAGGAATCTTAATATTTCTAGAGGAGGTCAGTTCGATGAGCTGCTAGGATGTTTATATCCTTAGCATGGGTAGGTGATCAAAAATTCCTGAGTTAATATTACCAGCAGCCCACTTAAAGTCTTTACCCTCTAGTGCGGATGACTGGAGAATCCTGAGAGATCTCTCATCAGTCTTCTCTCTCACTTTTCTCAGTGCTCTCTCTCAGTTTCTCTCAGTGTGGATAATTGACTGAGATATTCTATTAATGAAACTGATATTCTGCTTCCTTTACTACAAACATTTGATTATATATACTCCCTTCTGATGTCTGTATATAGTAAAACCTTTCTCATACAAATATAAGGATTTTTACTGGCAATATAGCCTTGATTAAATTTATCTTTACCTGGAATACTCAGCATCAAAAAAAAAAAAGAAAACATTTTCTTTCCCTTGTCTTTGAACACCATAGCAATTTATAACAGATAAGATTTCTTTGCTCAGGGACTTCCCCTAGTCACTTTGAGTACCTGCTAACTAATTTACACTCCAAACAAGTTTTGCCAGGATAGCACTGGGGTATTGAATTTTACTAGGTATAATTCTGTAGTTTATCTCTTCCAAAACAAGACATTAGGAACATAGTCTTAGTTCCTAGAGCTACAAACCTGCCCCCCTTAGATAAAGGAAATTTGTTATAGGAAACCTGACTTCTTGTTCATCTCTTAATTTACATCAACATGATACCTAGGTCCAGGCCACAGAGGAACTATTTTGACTTGAAAATTTACCTTCCTTTTATCCTCTGAGCTCCTAACTGAACTATATTCTAAGATTACAAACCACCTGCAGGGGGCTCAAACTCGCGGCCCAAGGGCCTTTGCGGCCTTATGTACAACATTTTGTGGCCCTGCCCTAGAGGAAACTTTTTTTGTTTTGTTTTGTTTTAGTTGTTTGGGTCACACCCCCCAATGTTCAAGGCTTACTACTGACTTTGCACTCAAGTATCACCCTGACTTTGCCTACTGCGGCCCCCAGGTAAATTGAGTTTGAGACCCCTGATAGAGCCATGTGTATTGTTTTAAAGATTAAACAATGTACATTGATAAGTTGTCTGTACTTTGCAAAGAAAAAAGTGTGAGCATTCTTTTCATACTATGACTGACATTTCACCTCTTAAATACTCATAGCTTGGAGATGAAATTTGAAGTAAGCTTGCCAGAACGTGCCTCCGTATATATTCATTGTGTGGTCTCATTTCTTCATATTTTATCTTATCTCATCCCACTTCCCCGAAGTGGATTCATCAAAATCCCCAGCTGAACCTATGGCTGGCATTCCCGAAGGCGTCCACAATTAAGATATGCAGAGCGGCAGGAGGCTAGTGTTCCGGTATCTGCTTTGCAACTCACTTGGCAACAGGACCAGACAGGCCATTGGGAGGACCAGGCCTTGTGCAGCTCAAAAAGGTTAGCCATCACTGCCTAGGGCATACATTATTTTCAACACCTCCCATTTAAACCATTGCATTTCTTGTTTCATTTATTTTAAATACCACATATAAATGTTGGCATTCTGTATTTATCCTTCTGACTTACTTCATTTAACATAACATCTTCCTTCCTTTCAGTACCGTGCATGTTGCAAGGAATTACATTACTGGATAATTCTTACAGCTTTGCATCATTACATTTTATATACAGCACATGTTCATGACCAATCATCTTTTGTTGTGCATCTAGGTTGATAGCTATTGTACTCAGTGTTACAATGAATAGGGGTGTGCACACATCCTTTTGCATGAGTGACTTTCTGTCCTGGGGATATATACCTCAAAGAAGTATTTCTTATTTGGGGTATATATGGCAACAGAATTTTGAGTTTATTAAATACCCTCCAAATTGTTTTCCATTGAGGTTATACCAAGCAGCATTCCCACAAGCAGTGGAAGATAGATCCTTTATTGTCACATCCCTGCCAACATAAAATGTTTCCAGTATATTTTATGTGTGCAATTGTTTTCCCTATTACCCAGAATCACCATTTTCTTTTTTTTTAAATTATCTTTATTTAAACACCCTGATTACAAATATAATTGTAGATGTATGATTACAGTCATGTAAAGAACACCCCCCTTCACCAGTGCAGGATTCCCAACACCAATTTCCCAGATCTACCTACTCCCCACCCCACCCACACCTGTACTCGAGACAGGCTTTCTTTTTCCCTCATTCATTCACATTGTTATGAAAGTTTTCAGTGTAGTTATTTCTCTAACTGCACTTATCATTCTATGTGGTGAGCTTCATGTCATTAGCTGCACCTACATGGCAGGATGGGGGAAAGTAAGGGTTGGGACTGAGGCAGTAAAATATTAGAAATGAGCTTTGTAGGGCAGTATCAAGGTCCCAATACAAGATGGATATTATGGATATATAGAATATATGCACACAATACTATCAATATGAAAACAAAGAGAAAAGATTTCCACTGACAGTCCCAATATAAATCAGTACTAGAACAGCCTGCCCTCCTCCCAGAGCGCATTGCCATTAGTGTAGGGATAGATAGGGGGAAAGCCTGTTGACCCCTATAGAGTCCACCTAGACCGGTGCCCAGGGAAAGACTGAGTGGGCAGACATCTGGCTTCCGATTTCGTCCTTGATTCTGGAGACCAGCTTTTGCCAGGTATAGGGTTTTTCTCCCCTGGACTTCAGTCTTTCCCATTTTATTTTTTTAATTAATATCTTTATTTAAACACCTTGATTACAAACATGATTGTGGTTGAGTTTCAGTCATGTAAAAAACAACCTCCTTCACCAGTGCAACATTCCCATCACCAATATCCCAAATTTTCCTCTTCCCCAACCCACCCTCACCTGTAATCTAGACAGGGTTTCTACTTCCCTCATTTATTCACATTGTTATGATAGTTCCCATTGTAGTTATTTCTTTAACTGTACTCATCACTCTTTGTGGTGAGCTTCATGTATTGAGCTGGAACTTCTAGCCCTCCTCTCTTTTGTCTGAAAATTATTGCAAGAATACCTTTTACTTTTACTGGTGTAAGTAAGATGATATAGCCATTGTCTTGATTTGGATTTCTCTAATGATAACAGATGAAGAGCATTTTTTTCTTGTGCCTGTTGTCCATCTGTTGTCTTGGTCAGAGAATTAACTGTTAATTTTCTTTCCCAAATTTTGATGAGGTATTTTTTTTGTTTTATGGAGTAAACCTTTGTGAGGACTTTTTATATCCATAATAACAAAACTTTATCTGATGTGTTGAGTGCAAAACTTTTTCTCTGAATCAATTACTTATCTTCCAATTTTAGCCCATGTTCCTTTTGTCATACAGAATTTTTTTAATTTGATGTAGTCTCATTTATTCAGATTTGATTCTACTGTCCTTGCCCTTGGCATCCTCTAATGAAAGAATTATTTGAAACATAAGTGTTGAATTATTCTGCCTATGTTTTTATTCAATAAAATATAGATTTTGGTCTACTCTCAAGGTCTTTGATCCACTTTGATTTGATTTTAGTATAAGGTGTGAGATCTTTATTTTTATATATAGTTATAAAATTGTTCCAACACCATTGTTGAAGAGATATTTTTATTTTATTTCAAATTCTTGGCTCCTTTTTTAAAGATTAATTGAGCATATAGTTTAGTATATGTATATATACTAAATGCGTAGAATACAAATATATAGAATAGAAACAAGGGACATTCAAGACATATAGAAAAAATAGCCAGAATAAATTGTTACTCTATATACTAAGAAAATAAGCATTTTCAGATTACTCATCTAATATTGTGAATATTCAAAATATGTAAAACACATAAAAATAATCAATTAAATGTTTTAGTTAAAGAAACAAAAATGCTTATTTTTTATTAGTTAATATTTTTGAAGAAAATAGAACTGTAATTCTGATTTTACACTGTTATTCTGTTTGTCTATGGGAACACAAAGCATTTGAATAATTTTTTATTTATTCCCAATATTATAAATTTATTATTTTATTGTATTTTAGTGTTTGAGTGTGTTCATGCATGTTTTTTATCAACAAATCATGATTTGTTTTAATTATTTTTACTATAAACTTCTTGTAATTATTTTTCATGGAATTGTCATGTTCTTTGAATATTACATTTATTTTGAATCATAATAGTGAAAGTAAATTTAACATTTTCTTCTGGAACTAAAGAGAAAGCTTTAATAACTTCCCCATAGTGTGATATATTGAGTATTGTTTGCTAACTTCAGTTATATTTATTCAATAAAATTTTGTTTCGGGATTTTTTAAGTACATTGCATTTTGCCTAATGCTTTTTCTGTGTCTACTGAAAAAATTCTCAACTATTTATCATTTAATAATATGAATCATAATAATTACTAGTTTCTTTTTTGTTTGTTTTGGGTCACACTTAGCAGCACTCAGGTGCTGCACATGGCTCTAAGCTCAGAAATCATTGCTGGCAGGTTCTGGGGACCATATGCGATACTGGATTTCGAATCACTGTCCTTCTGCATGAAAGGCAAACCCCTTACCTACATGCTATCTCCCCAGCACCAATTACTAGTTTCTTTATGTTGAAATATCCTTGTATTCCTGGAATACATCCTAGGTGTTCGTAGTGTATATTGAATTTAATATATTATTGCATTAGTTTGTTAAAACATTGTGAGCATTTCATTTCAATGTTTATGTTAACCTTTATATACTTTTTGTTTAAAATTTTACTTTATTTTTAAGAGCATTTTCTTTTGATAGACATCATAATCATAACTGATTTATCATTATTTTAGATAAATAATATATTTTATAATGAATATTGTTATCTATTAATTGCATTTTTAATATTATTAGTTTAAATGTACATTATTTCTTGTTTAAGTTGAACTTTGGTTTTGAGTTATATGTTTCAGAATGTCAAAGTCTCATAATACTATTTTGGAGTTAAATTTTATTATTATTTTTTCTTTTTTCTTTTTTTTTTTTTTTTGGCCACACCCGGAGGTGCTCAGGGGTTACTCCTGGCTGTCTGCTCAGAAATAGCTCCTGGCAGGCACGGGGGACCATATGGGACACCGGGATTCGAACCAACCACCTTTGGTCCTGGATCGGCTGCTTGCAAGGCAAACGCCGCATCTCGCCGCTGTGCTATCTCTCCGGGCCCAAATTTTATTATTTTTAAATTTTAGAACTAAAGTAAAAAATTTGCCTAATTCTGTGAATTGTGTGAATTTTAGCTTCATTTAACAGTGTTATAGACTATTAATTATTAAAACCTTTTTATAATGCTTTTAAATTTGGCTATTGTATTTCCATATTTAAGCTGAATAGAGTTTATTGAATTAAATTGATTTTGTAATGCAAGGTCTTTTTTAGACTTGGTAAGCACCAAATATGCTATCCTTAGGAGTATTAATATGATGTGAATTCTTATAAAAATATTAATTTTCTCAGCAATTTTATATCTAATAAAACCTTCAAACTCTGCCTGAATAATAACCTCTTTGAATCTCCCTGATTTATTTTTGTTTTTGTGCATTTTTTTTTTTTGGATTTGGGTCATTCTTGGCAGAACTGAGGAGATAATTCTCTTTCACAAGAAGCCATGATAGGGGCTGGGAAGGTGGTGCTAGAGGTAAGGTGTCTGCCTTGCAAGTGCTAGCATAGGACAGACCTCGGTTCGATCCCCCAGTGTCCCATATGGTCCCCCCAAGCCAGGGACGATTTCTGAGCTCATAGCCAGGAGTAACCCCTGAGTGTCAAACGGGTGTGGCCCAAAAAAAACCAAAAAAAAAAAAAGAAGCCATGATAAAAATAATAACTTATAAGATACCTAGTAAATTATTATGGGCCTTTGTAGTAAAAACGATAATTACATACCTGTTTTCTCTATGCTGTTGTTTCTGTTGTTGCTGATTTCTTTATGATATAATGTGTAGTCGTACTTTGTGTGTTTCTATCCCCTTTGTTTTGTGCTCTACTCCCCAGTATATGGTGATTATTACAGTGTTTGAGGTTTCTATCCTGTTTCACCCTGTTATTTAATTGCAGGGTATTAGTTGTATATCTGGTGCATATTCTAGGTACTTCAGAATAGTGCTATCTTTCTGTGTTTATCTTTTGTCTTCTGACTTGCTTCATTTAACATAATATGTTCTAGGTCTATCCACATTGCTGCAAAGTTTGTGATTGTATCATTTCTAACTGCCATGTAGTACTCCATTGTATATAGATACCACATCTTAATAATCCACTCATCTGTTGTTGGACATCGAGGTTGGTTCCAAGACTTGGCTATTATACTGAGTGCTGCTATAAATAATGGGGTGCACACATACTTTGGGATGAATGTCCTTCCAACTGGGGTAGATACCTAGGAGAGCGATTGCTGGGTCAAATGGGAGCTCAATTCTGAGTTCCTTGAGCACTCTCCAGACTGTTCTCCATAGGTGTTTGACTAGGGGGCATTCCCACCAGCAGTGTATGAGAGTGCCTTTCATACCGCATCCCCGCCAACACAGATTGTTCCCATTATTTTTGATGTGAGCCATCCTCACTGGTGTAAGTTGGTACCTCATTGTTGTCTTGATTTGGATTTTCCTAATGATGAGTGAAGGTGAGAATGTTTTCATGTGTTTGTTGACCATCTTTCAGTCTTCCTCAGAGAAGTGTCTATTCATTTCATCTCCCCATTTTTCTATGGCTTTATTTGATTTTGGGGGACTCAGCTTTCTGAGTGCTTTATATATTCTGGTTATCAGCCCTTTATCTGATGTGTTGAGTGCGAAATATTTTTCCCATTCAGTTAGCCTTTTTCTTGTTTTAAGCTGGGTTTTCTTTGCCATGCAGAAGCTTCTTAGTTTGATGTAATCCCACTTGTTTATATTTGATGCTAAAATCCTTGTCATTGGCATTCTATCCTTGAAGAGTTTTTTAATATATAGGTCTTCAAGTGTTATGCCTATATTTTCCTCATTAAACTTTATAGATTCTGATCTAATTTCAAGGTCTTTAATCCATTTTGAGTTCACTTTTGTATAAGGAGTGAGCTATGGGTCAATTTTCAGTTTCTTACAGATGGTTTTCCAGTTGTACCAACACCATTTGTTGAAGAGACTTTCTTTGTTTCATTTCAAGTTCTTGGCTCTATTGTCAAATATTAGCTGATTGTATATCTGGGGATTTATGTCTGGAAATTCTGTTCTAACCCACTGGTCTGAGGCTCTGTTTTTGTTCCAGTACTGTGCTGTTTTGATCACTATGACTTTATAGTGTAGCTTCAGGTTAGGTAAAGAGATGGCACCCAACTTCTTATTTTTTAGTATTTGTTTGGCTATCTTGGGTCTTTTGTGGTTCCAGATGAATTTTATGATTGATTGTTCTAAGTCTTGAAAGAATGATGCCTGGATTCGGATGGGGATTTCATTGAATCTATATAGAAGTTTGGGTAGGATGGTCATTTTGATTATGTTGATTCTACCTACCCATGAGCATGGGATGTTCTTCCCTTTCCTTAGATCCTCTTCAATTTCTTTCTGAAGTGTTTTGAAATTTTCCTGGTATAGGTCCTTCACTTCCCTTGTAAGGTTGATTCCTCGGTAATTGATTTTTTTTGAAACTATTTTAAATGGAATTCTATTTTTAATTTCTCTCTCCCTCCTCCAGAAATCTGAACATTCCTTCACCCCTTAATCCCACCCCTAATATCCCCACCACACTATAACTCTTCACCCTCAGTTCTTAATCCATTCGGCATCTAGACCGACTTTCTACCCCAACGAGCCAGTACCCATTACCCAAGAAAAAAGACACCCACTCAAACTCTCACCTCGCTCCCGGCAAGAAAATACAACCAATGCCCTGACTGACCCATGTACTGTGGCCCTCCTAATCACCTATCCCTAATGTGGACTGTGGCTTGATATCTGAACTAGCTCCAAAGGACCCCACTGCAAGAACTCTACCCAAGACCTCCCTATCTGGACTCCACACCTCACAAGGAAATCTCAAAAGACAATGGTGAGGCCTATACTTCCATCTTAAGTAGACCTATATAACACAAACTCTTATCCTGTTTCTCCCCAAATGTAAAGTTATCTGTGGTATCACTTTCTCCCTTTTTCTTTGTTTTGTTTTCTTTTCTTCTTTATTCTTGTTAGTTTCTTTTGTTTGTTTGTTTTGTATTGTTTTGTTGTAGTTTTTGTTATTTGATTTGATTTGTTTTTGCTTCTTTTGAGTCACTTTAGGCGGCACTCGGAGGGTGCTCCTGGCTCTATGCTTGAAGAATGCCCCAGGTGGGCACGGGGGACCATGGGGGATGCCGGGATCTGAACCACCGTCCTTTTACAGGAAGGACAGATGCCTGGTCTCCATGCTATCTCTCCCGGCCCCACTTTATTCATTTAATTATGTCTTCTTTTTATAATTATGTCTTTTATTTAATCTTTTTTATTTTTATATTTAAAAAAAACTTTTATTCCTTTAGTTATGTGTGAGCATATATATTCTTAGTTTTATTCAGGTGTCTGTTTTCTTTTCGCTCCACCCCCAAATCCACCAGCAATATAATGTAGCACCACTTCCTCCTACAAAGACATATTAAACAAAGGGGAAATTGTACATGTAAAATAAGCTCTTATCTACTAGGTACTAGTAGATACTAGTAGATACTTATCTACTAGGTACTAGTAGAACTCATACTTGTTTACAACATAGGGACATCTCCCACCCTAAACATATGTCATGTGGAAACAACTTAGGCTCCAGGGAACTAGACATCGACCGTCCAGCTTTGACTCCTAGATCCCAGACATAGAAACGACAGAGTTCTCCACAATAGCTCCAGGAACCAAACCCCCTCCAGTGCATTCACAATGCTGCTCTGACACCACCATGTGCCAGTTCTAAATTGATAACCTGACAATGAGGAAATGGGAACAAACTGATCTAAGAGCAAGTTGTCCTTCCTCATCAGCTAACGATAAGACTAAATCAGAAAACATGTCACCCTTTGATCTGTGCAAAAGCCAAGATCGCTATATACAGATGACTGGTTGTTACAACCAGGACTGGACAGTATGCATCCAGGGACCAACAACAACAACAACAGCAAAAAAAAAAAAAAAAGCTCTAGCCTAGCTTTTGGTCTACGACTTGTTCAACAAACAAGATCTCCAATTTCAGAGGTCTGATTGAGACAACCGCAACTGCACAGGTCTTCCGGAAACATAATGAAAGACCTTATCCCAGGTTCCATCCTAGGAGCAATATAATGACCAAGACCACCAACTACAGAAGATGGATTAAAACAACACTGAAGAAGCATAACTGCTAGACCCACAAAGAAAGACTTCATCATAAGCTCCATTACTTGAGCTGCACAATCACCAAGATCTCTAGATACAGAGGTCTGATGCTACCATCCAAGACGAAGCAGAAGTCTTCCATACACCAAGGTGAGAGTAAATGATAATGCAAGGAGGCTATAGTTAATCCCATGAGAGTATACTTCAGGGGTGGAAAAACCCTGTATCTCCTAGGCCAAGGGAATTCCCTCTACAATATCCCCAATAGTTACTGTGCCTATGCAGCGGGGGGAAAAAGGGGGGGGGGGAAAGCACAAAACAATCACTTTTGCACATATTTATTTATCGATTGATTGATTTTTGACATCTTTATTTTAGTGTAGAGATTGAAGTTGATGTCTCCAATATTATTTTATTTTATCTTATTTTTCTTTTCTTTTTGCACTCCAGCATGATTTGATTTCAGAACCGAGACTATTGAGTGGTGCTTGTCTTTATTGCTGTAGTGCTCACTGGATATTTAATTTGATATTTCTTTCTGTATTGTTGTGGTGTTTCAATTACCTTTTTAACATTCTCTCTCAAACTGAGGTTGAAAGCCTCTAGTCTAGAAGGACTCCGCCTATTTCCAGCATATTTGACTTCTTTTTTTTTTTTTTCTTTTGTACCCTAATCTCGATTTATCTAGCTCTGACTCTTAAATAGTGGGGGAAACAAGGGAGGGTAATAGGACCAAACAGATATATGATCACTAATAGTAAGCTAGACAAAAAGGGGACCACCTACTCTAGCAGCCTGGGGGAGGGTGATGGTGGGAGATATGGATTGCAGAAAGGGAACTGGGATGGGGGGAGGACATATTCGGTGATGGATATTCCCCTGATTCAATATTAATATGTACCTAAAATACTACTGTGATAGATATGTAAGCCATTATAATAAAATAATTGTGTTTTAATCAGAAATGTTCTTTGACTTACATGTATTATTATATTTTATTAATTATATTATATGTTATGTTACTATATTATGTTATGCTAGTTCACCTCAATATGTTAATCAATTTTGTCTCTGAAATAAATTATTACAATAAAAAATAAAATAACTATTCAGACTAGTGAAATTTATTTTTCTAGATAACTTTCTTATTATGTTTTATATTTTTTCTTTATCAGTAAGTACTATTAATATTTTCTGTAAAAAAAAAGAACATTGAATGAGATAAAATAGAAAGGCTGCTGAAATTTGTGGTGACATAGTGTTTTGATTTTTCTTCAGTCGCATTTTATTTGTTAACAATAGTTTCAGCTTTATAATGTTGTTTAATAATCTCTCAAAATAGGCCTTTACATGAATTAGGTGTTATGCATGAATTGGATTAGATTGCATATTAGGTTATATGCATGAAGTTCTAAGTTGTCATACTTATTTTATTTTCTTATAAATTTTATAGAAATAATACTGTGTTTGCATTCTGTTTATATATGTATTTGCAGCTATAACCATTTTTGTATTTTATCATAATTATCTACTATGAACTTTTCATAAATACAATAGCCTTCTATCATAAGTTTTCAATACTATACGAGTTTTTTAATATGTGCATTCAAGTATATGACTGGTATCTTAGAACATTTTTTTAATTTTCTTTGAACATTTTTAATATGGGCATTTGGCAATTATATATGACTTTTATCTTAGTTTTTTATCTTAGTATGCTTTAAACAAATATTTATTATTTTAAAATATATTTTCTCAGGTTTTATTTCAAATCATAAAATTATTACCAAGAATTTTTGTGCACATTAAATAATTAAGTTACATTTGTATACTAAGAAATAGTTAATGATTAAATAAAACATCTTTGGCAACCTTGATATTCCAATTCTATAAGCCCACATCTCAATTACATAATTATGAGCTGTCAGTATATAGTTACTGATACTTGAATTATCTTATAATTACATAATTTGGCATGATTTTAATTACAAAAAGTAAATGGTAATTGCCTAGAATAACTGTTTAGTGTTTTTAGAAAACCAGAACTGTGTTCTAAATTAAGACACAAATTAAAAAATATAGTACCATCTGAACAGGAATTAAAGAAAATTCAATTTTATGCTGTATTATTTATAAATATTCTCAAATGTTCATGATATTGTAATTTTATTTAATTTTATATTTGTCAGTTGGTACTTATATTATTTAATCTCTATGAATATATACTAAAAGATTAACTGTAATAAATTTCACAGTAATTGGTTTTGTATATTTAGCATTACTACCTGTTTAGAAATTTTATCTGCTAATTTGAAAATATTTGAACACCTTTGATACTAAAAATTCCATAAAAAATATAATGAAAGTATTTTTCTGTTCATATATTTTTACACTTCTTGTAAAATTTAGAAATCACTTACAAACATGACTATATACATATTACTTGTATTTTAAATTTTCATAATTTATGAATATTTTAAATATTATAAATAACATGACTCAGAAATATCAAAAATCAATAAAATGTGTGTATATATTTCTGGATGAGTATTTATAGAGAACAAGTAGAAACATTATTATTAATTTACATGAAATATTTCATTGATATATTTTATACAATGCTTTTATCAATGATGTATTGAGTTGATATACTTTTTGTTCTTAAACATATTTAAGAAATAATAGGACTAAATTTATCTTAAAAATACTTTCAATTTTTCTTACCTAATCGCTATAGCAAGTACTTCCAGTGCTCTTCAATAGTGGTGTTGGCAGAACTGGCTAGCCACTGGCAAAAAATTGAACATAGACCCCCCCAACTAACATCATGTACGAGGTTAAATCCAAATGGATGAAAGACCTCGATATCAGACCCGAAACCATAAGATACATATAACAACACGTAGGTAAAACACTCCAGGACATTGAGACTAAAGGCATCTTCAAAGAGGAAACTGCACTCTCCAAGCAAGTGAAAGCAGAGATTAACAGATGGGAATATATTAAACTGAGAAGTTTTGCACCTCAAAAGAAATAGCACCCAGGATACTAGAGCCCCCCACCCCCACTGAGTGGGAGAAACTATTCACCCAATACCCATCAGACAAGGGGCTAATCTCCAAAATATACAAGGCACTGAGAGAAATTTACAAGGAAAAAAAACATCTAATCCCATTAAAAAAAATGGGAAGAAGAAATGGACAGACACTTTGACAAAGAAAAAATACAAATGGCCAAAAGACACATGAAAAAATGCTCCACATCACTAATCATCAGGGAGATACAAATCAAAACAACTATGAGGTACCACCTCACACCTCAGAGATTGGCACACATCACAAAGAATGAGAACAAGCAGTGTTGGCGGGAATGTGGAGAGAAAGGAACTCTTATCCACTGCTGGTGGGAATGCAGTCTAGTTCAACTTTTATGGAAAGCAATATGGAGATTCCTCCCAAAACTGGAAATCGAGCTTCCATATGACCTAGCTATACCACTCGTAGGAATATACCCTAGGAACACAAAAATACAATACAAAAATTCCTTCCTTACACCTATATTTATGGCAGCACTATTTACCATAGCAAGACTCTGGAAACAGCCAAGATACCCCTCAACAGATGAATGGCTAAAGAAACTGTGATACATCTACACAATGGAATATTGTGCAGCTGTCAGGAGAGATGAAGTCATAAAATTTTCCTATACGTGGATGTACATGGAATCTATTATGCTGAGTGAAATAAGTCAGAGAGAGAGAGAGAGAAAAAGACGCAGAATGGTCTCACTCATCTATGGGTTTTAAAAAAAATGAAAGACATTCTTGCAATAACAACTTTCAGATGCAAAAGAGAAAAGAGCTGGAAGTGACAGCTCACCTCATGAAGCTCACCACAAACAGGGATGAGTTTAGTTAGAGAAATAAATACGTTTTGAACTATCCTAATTATGAAAATGTACGAGGGAAATAGAAAGCTTGTCTAGAGAAGAGGCAGGGGTTGGGTGAGGAGGAGGGAGATTTGGAACATTGTTTATGGAAATGTTGCACTGGTGATGGGTGGTGTTCTTTACATGACTGAAACCCAAACACAATCATGTATGTAATAAAGTTGTTTAAATAAAAATAATTCCAATTATTCCCTCCAAGAGTCTAAAAATTAAAAAAAACTACTTTTGTTGATAATTTAAATCTTTATTGTCAGATACTGTAATAAATATTCATCATTCTTTATCTGAAAAGAATGATATCATAAGTTATCAAGGATTTTTTCATTCACATATGATAAGATTGAAGGTTAATATTTACTAAAAATAAAACCTGTAAATATGTGAATATTTAAATTGCATAACATATTCATCTGTAATAATAATATAATATAAATTGTTTTTGAGCTTATTTTAAAATCTCTTTTCAGTGATATATATATATATATATATAATGTGACATAAACATACGTATCCTTATTTCTCTTAGAAATATTTAAGCGTCATTTCTCACTATGTAAGAAGAAACCTGAGAGGTTAGATTCCCTTCTTAAAAAATTGTAATGTAATGTACAAGCACTTCTTCAGAGATGAATTCAAAAGAGCAAAGGACTCGTCGTCATCAGCCAAGACCCACACCATGTGTCAATGGGCCATATGAAAAAATTCCATATTCCTAAAGTGAGAATATACACCATTTTACAGCAGTAGTAAGAATATACACATATTTTCAGGAGCAAACACATGGGAATAAAAACTTTTTCACTTTTTGATAATCAAGAAACTTCTACATAGGAATTCATAAAGTTCCAGATTGGTATCTAAATGACTATATTTTGCTGTGATGATGTCATTCCCCTTACCCTATCTCTGTGAACTTCAGCTGAATAAAAGGTTGAAATAAGAATTATAGTTCCAGTACATAAAACACAGATATATAATTCTTTTTTTTTGGGGGGGGGCACACCCAGTGATTCTAAGGGCTTTCTCCTGGCTATGTCCTAGGTTAGAGCGGGCAAGGCAAATGCCCTACTTCTTGTGCCATTGCTCTGGCTCCAGACAAATGATTCTTAACACACAAAAAAAGTAGTAAGAAGTGATAATTTTAGTATTAAACATTTTGTATAAAATTCAAAACTAAAATGATAGGTAGATTAAGATTATCTGGCATACTTAGACTATTTGATAAAGTAAAAATAATTTCATGAACAAAATATTATGACAAAACATTAAATAGACTCAGAAAGACAATAGAAAATGAAGTAAAAGTAAATGAAAATTTGAAATCTGAGGAAGCAGGGAAAAAGTAGTGTCATCAAATTGTTTAACAGAATAAAATAAAAATATAATCTCTTCTTAAATGAGAGAAATTACAAGTCAGTGAATCTTTTTCAGCTACTTTATTGTAGTTTTATGATATCTATGTGAAAGTGCATTTTGTAAAATATAAAGATAATATTTAATAATTTATTATTTTACAGATTTGGACATTCTAAATTTAGAATATAAATTAAGCCATGCCATCCATTCGGCTCACACTAATTTTTCTTTTTTTTCTTTTTTATTATTTATTATATTTTTATCTCTTATCTTTTAAATCAGGGCTCCCATCTTTTTCATAGAAACTTGGGACACGGACTACTTTATTTTACCACATATTCCCACAGTTTTCTATAAAACAAAAAGAAAAGGAATTTAAAAAAGGATGAGTGCCAGGGGCAATGGTTTCAAATACATTAACAGGGAAATAAAAAAGGACAGAACTAAATATCCAAGTTGAAGTCAAAGATAATAGAATCAAGGGATCTAAACTTTAACAACCTAAACGCAAAGGGGCCTATTACACTGCCAGGCTAAGGGGCAAATGGTGGTGGTATTGGGTCCATTGGTGGAGGGATGTTAACTCTGGTGGTAGGAAAGGCTCTGAAATATCCGAAACTCAACTATGAAGGACTCTGTAGACCAAAATTGTTTCAATAAAATAAAAATTTTTTAAAAGTGGTTAAAAAATAAAAATGAAAGGGAAGTTCAACAGTCATCAGATGATTTGTGTGACTCTGAGTTTCCACAAGATCAAAAGCAACACTAGATGCTGTATCCATTCCAGAGCTGATGCAGGACTGAAAGTTCTTCAAGGTAGAGAGACCGGATTCAATACCACTGAATGATATAAACCGAGATGAATTTGAATTTGAACTGGAATGTCCAAGCATCTTGAAATTATTACCTGGGTCACCTTACCTGGTTGCCTCCTCAGCTCCCTCTGCCCTCACCTCAGCCGTCTCCACACTAATTTTTCATTATTAGATGAATAATATTATTTTAACTGTGGCTCATGTGTAAAGTATAGTGAATGGTTATTTTCTACACTCTAATTACTGTATTTTTATATCTTCCCATTTTGTTGTTTAGAAGAATGATGTTCTCAACAGTAATAAAGTAAACTATATGTTAAAGCTATAAAATACTGTTCACGGGACTGAAGCTATCTACAGTGAAAAATTTTCTGCTCACATGTTGTCAACCTGGGTTCATTCTACGTCCCATAAATTCCCCTTTGCACTGCTAGAAGTTATTCCTGAGTGCAGAGCCAGGAGTAACCCATGAGTACCACTGAATATTCAAGGGGAAAAAAAGCAATAATAAAAAAATCATATTCAAATATTTATCAATATTGCCATATATCACTGCATTGCATTGCTTAACAAAAAGCCTTTTTTTAAGTAATTATACATTTATTGTTTCCTCTATAAAATGTCATCTTACGTTTTTTGAGGTTATGGTCTGCAATTAAACATTATCAATTATGAATTCAATTAACAATATTAATTGAACTTTTAATTGAATATTGTTAAGGACTATAATTACTTTAACAATAGGACACACTAAATGGGTTAGACATTTTTTCTGTCTGTGGATACTCTTACAAAAACATTTTTCTTTGTCAGTTTTGAAGATTGCCATGCATGGTTTAGATAAAATATAACCACTCAAACTGAAGTTGAATAAGCTGGGTGAGCATAAATCACTTCATTGGGCTGACTAAATCTATCTAAAATAAAATTACAGCCTAGATTTATGTACTTTATTTTATGTGTATATTTTAATTTTTGTACTAATATGTATTTATGTGTAAAAATCTACATTATTTTATGTATATATTTATGTCAATTAAAGTTATTGTTATTGTTCATTAACTATGTTCACTACTTTTATACATTAATAGTGATATAACTGTTATTTACAAGTTTATTTTTGTAAAAAATGTCTCTACTGGAAATTTTAAAAGTCATAAATATTGTGTACACAAAAATGAGTCATACTACTATGAAGGATATAATGTCAAGAATTATTCTTAAATGTAATTGTAACTCATCACAATAATTATTATATATGAAAACATATGGTAAAATTTAAAAAAAGATAATGTTCAATTATCTTGAATGGCACTGCATATTTAAAAATAGTTTTTAGACTGCTTACTTGAAATCAAATTTACAAATAATTTTCTATGCAATAAATAAAAGGGTAACATTTTACATGATTTTCAAGACTCAAATAAATAAAATTATACATAAAGGATTAGTTACCCAATAACTTCAGATCAAATTAAAAGTAATTTTCCTATTGGAAAAATGTCTGGGAATAGAGTGTAATTATAAAAGCACAGAAGCTGAGTCAAAAATATCAGTATCCTGAAATTTTTAAACAGGGGGCTAATTCACTGTCCCTCAGAATATTGGAGTGCCAAACTATACTGTAGTAAAAACAAAAACTATGAACAAATGCCTATGCACATTCCATGTATTTTATTTTGAAGTAAAGAAACAAAGTGGGAACAAATACTATATGTGGCTCACAGGCTGTAGTTTGAGGACCACTGTGCAGTTAGGCTGCTAGTCTTGTACAGGACAAAAACAGGTTAAGTCCCTAAAATTCTGAATGATTCTATGAACTGTGCTAGGAATGATTCCTGAGCTAATAGCTATAGTTAACCCCTGGTCATTATTAAATGTAGCCCAAAATGAAAATAAATGAATAAAATTTTAAGAGCACCATTCGTTTATTTTTTGGAAAGATTAAAATTAATAGATTTTCTAGGAGTAGTATACATGAAACAATTACATGCATACAAATCATCATGCTATATAAAATTAGTATGCAAATCATTATATACTATTTTATATAATATATGAATGTGTCCATATATTTAACACTCAAAGAATAAAACCGCCATGATAATATACATGGAATTAAGATAAAAATGCTTTGTTAAAAAATTTTATACAATCTGTCAATTAAAATTACAAAAATAATTTAAGTTTATTTTATAGTAAATTTGAATATTTTATAGTATGTTTGAATATTTTTTGTGTTTCCCATTGGGAAAAATTTTTTTTTTTTTTGGTCACACCCAGTGACTCTCAGGGATATATTCCTGGCTATGCACTCAGAAATTGGTCCTGGTTTGAGGTACCATAAGGGACACTGGGGATCAAACCGCAGTCAGTCCTAGGCTAGCATGTGCAAGGCAGATGTCTTACCACTTGCACCACCACTCTGGCCCCTTTCTTCTTTTCAAACATCTTTTTTATTGTTAAGTTATCAAGAGATATTAAAATTAACAGAAAATTATAGTATAAAACTTAAAATGACTACTAGGAGTGTCAAAGAAAGTGATAAATGGACAAGGTACAGGATAGTATTTATAAATGAACATTAAAAGGACAAGGTTGGGAATAATGGTGGGCATGTGCTAATGATATTAGGAAGAGGATTTGGTGAAACTTTTGTTCTTAGACAAGCATTTCAATAAAGAAAGGGACAAGATTTGTAAGCACTATTATGAGTTGAGGGGTCATTCTTGAAATAGGCACTGTCTGTCATTCTTTCTTTCCTCAGCCTCCAACTGGTCTTCATTATCTTCTCCATCATTATAATCATCATCATCATCATAATCAACATCATCGAAGGGATCTAACTGTGGTTAGCTACATGCAAGAAAAATCCCCTACCGCTGTGCCAACTTTCCAGCCCCTAGAACTTTTTTAAATTAAGTATAATTTTCACAATTCAAAAGAATGGAAATGGAATATCATCATCAAAGGTCAATAAAATTCAAAACATAAAATATAGACATTTACCATCCTTCAAAAATTCTTAGTTTTTGTGTCATTTTTACCCTAAAATAATAAGTTATATGTAAATTTAATACTCAATTAAACTTAATTAATTAACCAAATTATGAATGGAATCTTACAACCACTTGTATATTTGTCTATTTATATAACATTAATTAGCTATTTGAATGAAACATTATGATAATAGTAAATATCAATTCTATTGTTAATCCAATAAAAAGAGAACTGTATATAATATACATAATATATATATAATTATAATACTGATTTATTTGAGGATAAAAATTTAATTAAAAATGCATGAAATTTTAATTATAAATTTAAGTGTGTTTAACTAATATTTATATTTGAAAATGATATTCAATATTTTATTACAACCTCTCAGAGATCTTAAAATTTTTTTAATTTTTAAGTTTAAAATGCATTGCAGTCAATTCTTTAATTTAAATCATTTTTATTAATTTGTTTAACTAAAATAGTAGCTATAAATTACTCTAAATATTTTATATTATTTTATCCAATTCTTTAAAATTTTATTGTATAAGAATTCTAAGTCAGTACAAAAATGAAGATATTAGTCTTTCAAGTTGCCTTTACATTTAACTATATTTTACCTACAAATGGTTGCCCCAGCACCATTGGAAAGTTCCCTAAGTATAGAGCAGCGATTATCCCTTAAACACCACAAAATATGGCTCCAAAACACAGGGGAATACACAAACAAAATAAACATTTAAGGTTATTTTAATTTTCTGTAATATCTAAATGTCTATTTGGTTAAAATATTTAATATAGTTAAATATAATTTTTATAAAAATCCATTCTTAAAAATTATAAATTAATACATTTTATGCATTCCACTACATCTTAAAGAGCTGTAAAAAAATATAACTACCTACATTACAAAAAGTGTCAGTTATAATTAATATTAAGCTCAATAAGATTATATTTCAATAACCTTATTTTTAGCTTTTGTTGTTTTTTGTTTTGGTTTATTTTCTTGTTTATTTTCCTTTTTTCTTTGAATTGATATTTATAACCTCCAGACAGACACCTCCCAATATTTTTCTTTTCCTTAATTTTTTTTAAACAAAAGTACATAATTTGAATCATCTTGTTCTGCCTCATAGAGGGGGTAAAAATAATGAATGATACCAGGACCAAACAGTTGTATAAACATTGAGTAGAAATAAAAAATGATTAGACTTAAAAACCAAATCCAAAGCCAATGACAATAGAATCAATTCCCAATTTACAACAAGCTATACACAGAAGGGATCAGTTACACTAGCAGTCTGGGGGGGCAAAAGAGGAAGATATGGGATGCACGCTGGGAACAGGGGTGGAGGGACGACATCACAGGTGGTGTGGGATTGCCCCTGATTCATTGTCACTATGTACCTTAAATATTACAGCGAAAAAAATCACAAAAGCTAACAATTTAATATATTTAAATAAATTCAAATATTATTTAAAAATTAGATATTTAAAATAATTAAATGATAAATATTATTTAAATAATTATTTAAGAAATTAAAAATTGAGCATAATTTTTAAAAAAGTTTATTTTTTGTGTAATTTTATTTTCATGTTTTAAACAATGAACACAAATAATATTAAAAGTCTTCCAAAATTTGATATATATTATACATGTAATATTAACATGCCCATTGTTAAAATAATTGAATCATCTATTAATTTATGCTCTGTAGCATTATGTAGTAATAAGCTATAATTACATAATATTATGCATATGTTGCTTTTTTATTATCAATTAAACTCAATTATTTCTTAAGAGCTCAGACACAGTCTCTGACGGTGAGGCTTCCAACAACAACCTAAGGATAGAACAATAATGTCTGTCTTTATGTGGCTATGAGTTTTTAGAAACCTAAAATATAAACAATCTATGCCTAAAATGTATATAACCCCTCTAATATATTATCATCCCCCCCTTCAGAAATTCTTCTATCCTCTCATCCACAATCCTGTTCCATTATCTTTCCATTATCCATCCTTATTTAACCCTCTTTATGCTCAGTTCTTACACCATTAGATACTAAGACCAACTTCCTGCTCCTATAAACCACCATGAAGCTCCCAAACCAAAAGGACACCCTCTCAGTCCCATATCTAATGCCTAGGCAAGAAACTACAACCAACACTCTTGCTGACTCATGCTTTATGGCCCCTTTTGCCTTTGTCCTGTTACAGGGCACATGGCAGTTTGACCCTAACTGGCCAGAGAAAGACCCACTTGAGCTTTTGCCTGAGTAATTGTCTCTTCATTTTTCTGCATCAGAGTGTTATCTGGACTGCCAGACCTTTCATTGGCGAGCCAGCCAGGAGTCCTTGATATGCCCTGAGTGGACTGGTGAATAGACGAACTCAATGGGTTTTGAGTAGTATATCTTGTGATGTCAGTTGTAATTTGATGTGTGTAGAAACTAGCAGTATATCTTTTGTTGTCAGTTGTGATTTGACGTGTGTTGGAAATAAAAATAAGGAAATAGTTGTGTGATCGAGGGCTTGAGAGTCTCCACTCAACGTGGATTCCGGGTGGAATTAAGAGTCCCCACTCGACGTGGATTCTGAGTGGTAGTGAACTGACGGGTTCAAAAGCTATAGGTCACGACCCTGGAGGAGCCCCAGGAGTTCAGGTTTTGCTGCAGCGGGAAGACATTCCTGGGCTGCCATGGTGGACACTATTTCTACTAATTGGAAATCTTCTTTTGTGAGGTTTTGTTTTTCCTTTTGTGTAAGTGTGTAGGTTGTGTAGGTGGGTGTGGGTTTTATTTCCTTGAACTATTCCGCTTCCTCACTTCTTTTACTCCCTCATCTACTTCTTTGATTTTCTACTCCCATCATGGATCAGCAGAAAACTACCCCTTTGGTCTCTTACTCTGGACCACTGATCAGAAGTAAGTACTTGCACTCGAAATCGTTCCCTAGTCATCAAAAAGGGCAAGTGGCGGACCTGTCCGTGCTGCTGAGTGGCCTACCTTTCAGGTTGGATGGCTGCAGGAAGGATCTTTCCATTTTTTCCTAGTTTGCAGGGTGAAGGACATCATGTACCAACCAAGGCCGCATAGACATCCTGCTCAAGAACCTTACATTCTCATTGTGGGAAGACCTTTGTACGGCCATTTCTTCCCCCTCCCTAAACCTTCTTCTTTACAGCCACCCTCGGAGCCTAGGATCCTACCCATAAAGGCAAAGGGGGTGTCAGAATCAAAGCCTAAGGAAGAGTGAATTGTACATCACATTTACCCTGACACCATGGACCTACTTCTCTTTGACCCCCCCTCCTTACTGCTCGTCTGCTCGTGCCCCTTCTGCTCCAGCAGATGAGGCAGAAGCAAAACCCCGTTCTCCAGCAGAATCCTCCTCCTCTTTGCCTTCCCCCACAAAGAAGGGAGAGCTGGATGGAGTAAATCCCTTGCCTCCATCACCCTCTGAGTTCATGCTGGATGAGAGCCAAACAGGGCCAGCTGCAGAGACCCACAGCAAACAAAGAGATACAGCATTCGGAGCTTTGCCAATCATGCTGCTGAGGCCAGTAGGGTCTATGGTGTATGATGGGGAGGGGGGGAGATGCCTACCCTCCAGTATTGGCCCTTCCCCTCTTCTGACCTCTATAATTGGAAGCTTAACCAATCCTCTTTTTCCGAAGACCCCAATAGGTTAATTAATCTTTTAGACTCTCTGATGAACACCCACCAGCCTACCTGGGATGACTGCCAGCAGCTGCTTCATACCCTGTTCACTACTGAAGAACAGGACCGCATATTGGCAGCAGCCCGGAAGAATGTAATAGGATTAGATGGCTTGGTGGACTACCAGGTGACCTGATTTGTTATTGATTATGGTTTTCCCTCTTGCAGAGGACCGAATTGGGACCCCTTACAACACGTACGGAAGGTAGGGGGGGGGGGGGGGGAAGGCCTGGGGGCCCATCCGTCTAACTCTCTATCCAGAATCACTTGGATGAAGGTTCTCCGGGAAGCAGCTAGGGAATGCCCACCTATTTGGCCAGAAGTAAAAAGAGGTTAATAAAGGGAGCCCCAACGAGCTTCCCGGCGGTTTTCCTAGAAAGGCATGACGGAAAGCCTATATGAGGTTATACCCCTATTCAATCCAACATCTGAAATTACATCAAGGCTTCAGTCATTATAGATTTGGTAGGGCAGTCAGCAACAGATATTAGAAAGAAATTTCAGAGGCTGGAGATATCCAGGGAAGACATTACAGGACCTAGTAAAGGAGGCGAGAAAGTGTTCAGTAAGAGAGAAACAAAGGAGGATAGACAGGAGCGACTAGAAAAGAAGAGGAGAGAGTGTGAGGAAAGAGGACAGAGAAAGAAAAGAAGCAGAAAAAAAAGAGAAGGAAGAAAGAGGAGGGAAGAGCAAAAGGACCGAAGAAGGAATAAGGAACTGGCAAGTGTCTTGGCAGTAGCAGTAGATGGATCTAGCAGGTCAGAAAGGTAGGGACCTGGGCCACGAAGAGGCCAACCCCTGGACAAGGACCAATGTGCTCGCTGCCACCAGAGGGGACTGGGCTCGAGAATGCCCAAACCCCCCGACCTAAAGACCCTGGCCCTTGAATCTGAATAGGGGGTCGGGGCTCCAACCCCTCCAGGAGCTCAGGGCTAAATAAGGTGGAGGGGACTCCCATAGACTTTGAACTTGACACAGGAGCAGTATACTCGGTCCTAAAGAAGCCTTTGGGACTCTCTCTAGTAAGCAATCCTTAGTACAAGGAGCTAATGGAAGTAGCTACTGTTCTTGGACTACTTCCCAACTATGGACTTGGAGAAAGGAGAAATCAAGCATTCTTTCCTGGTCATACTGAACTGCCCCTCACCTCTAATGAGACAAGACTTGCTAACCAAATCAGAGCCCAGATAACTTTTGAAGAAACTGGTCCAGAGATTGCTTTTCTAAATCCAATGTCCAACCACTTAACACCTCTGTCCTGACCATTAGGGCTGAGGATGAATATAGACTATTCACAAATGATCCTTGCCACATGGAAACCAAGACACCGATTTTTGGTTGAGACTAGTTCTGGGAGCTTGGGCCAAAACTGCTGGACTGGGGTTGTCTACCTTGCAGGCTCCAGTAGTGGTAGAGTTGAAAGCTACTGCTGTCCCTGTGTGAGACAGACAGTACCCCATGAGTCAGGAAGCTAAGAAAGCATAACTCCTCATATTGGAAACTTCTCCAACAGGGGTTCTAGTACAGTATCAGTCATCCTGGAATACTCCACTACTCCCAGTTAAAAAGTCTGGGACCGGAGACTATCGGCCAGTACAGGACCTAAGGGTGGTTAACATCCAAGTAGAAGTCATCCATCACTGTGCCTAACCCATACAATCTCCTCAGCACCTTAAGCCCTGAAAGAGTATGGTACACTGTACTGGACTTAAAGGATGCTTTCTTCTGCCTGTCTCTGCATCTGGCCAGTCAACCCTTATTTGCTTTTGAGTGGAGTGATCCGGAGGCAGGAATTTCAGGTCAACTAACCTGGACCAGATTGCCCCAGGGATTTAAGAACTCCCCTACCATCTTTGATGAGGCCTTGCACCAAGACTTAAGTCTCTTCCGCAGCCAGATCCCCCAGGTTACCTTGCAACAGAATATTGATGATTATTTAATTGCAGGAAAAACTGAAAGGAATGCAAGCAGGCCACCCATGACCTGCTAAAGGAACTTGCTCGACTAGGGTATATAGAGCATCAGTCAGAAGGTGCAGCTGTTCCAGACAGAGGTGACTTTCTGGGGTACATGCTACGAGAGGGAAAACAATGGTTGATGGAAGCCTGGAAGAAGGTTATGGCACAAATCCCAGTGCCTACCACCCACGGAGTTGCGTGAGTTCTGGGGACAGCAGGTTTCTGCGCCTCTGGATCCCTGGTTTTGCCAATCTGGCAGCCCCACTATACCCTCACGAAGGAATGCCAAGTTTGAGTGGACCCATGAATGCAGAAGGTGTTTGACTATCAAAACAGCTCTGCTCACAGCCCCAGCCCTGGCCCTCCCTGATGCTAGCAAGCCCTTTACCTTATATCTAGAAGAGAAAGGGGGATGGCAAGGGGAGTGCTGACACAGACGCTAGGTCCGTGGAAAAGGCCGGTTGCCTACCTATCAAAGAAACTAGACTCAGTGGCCAGCAGGTGGCCTAAATGTTTGAGGGCAATAGCCGCAGCTGCACTGCTGGTAAAGGATGCAGATAAAATTTCTTGGGACAGAAGTTAACTATAATAGCCCCTCATGCTCTGGAAAGTATAATTCGGCAGCCCCCAACCGTTGGCTCTCAAATGCCCATATACCCACTATCAGAGTATCCTTCTAGACAAAGGCAGAATAACCATTGGCCTACCTGTGACCCTAAATCCGGCCACCCTGCTCCCTGGAGAGTCAGAGACACCAGTGTTGCATAACTGCCAGGATTTGCTGGCCAAGAGAGTGGGCTGCGGAGGGACCTACAGGACCAACCATTAAGAAACTCTGATGTCATATGGTACGACAGAAGTAGCTTCCTCCAGGATGGGGAGAGGCGAGCCGGAGCTGCAGTGGTAAGTGACCATGATTATCTGGTCCCAGCACCTAAAAGAGGGAACCTCTGCTCAGCGAGCTGAGTTGATAGCCCTTACCAGAGCACTGGAAATGGCAGCGGGAAAAAGAGCAACCATCTACATGGATAGCAGGTACGCTTTCGGAACTGCCCATGTCCAGCGCTATCTACCAAAGGAGAGGACTCCTGACCTCTGCGGGAAAAGAAATTAAAAACAAAGAAGAGATACTGCATCTTTTATCGGCTCTACTCCTACCCAAAGAACTGGCCATAGTTCACTGTCCAGGTCATCGAATGGGAAAAGGGACCGTCATCCGGGAACGAAGAGCTGATGGAGCGGAAGGCAGCAGCATCCGCACGAAGGAGACCCCTGTGCTTACTGTTACTGAACCCGACAACCTCCCTCCAGTGTCAACTGTAGACTTCCTTCCTTCTGACAAAGTACAAGAAGTCAATCAGTATCTGCAAACTCTTCACCAACTCACCCATCTAGGGGCCAGAAAAATGATGGAGCTAATTAGAGAATGGCCCTGGGCACCCAAACCGGAGAGGCTAAAGGAAATGGCTGAAAAAATTGTAAAATCCTGCCGACCCTGTCAGCTGGTAAATGCCTATCCTACCAAGATGGGGACAGAAAGAGACTGAGAGGGGAGAGACCAGGCCAACATTGGGAGATTGATTTCACTGAGATCAAGCCTGCCAAATATGGACTAAAGTATTTGCTAGTCTTTGTAAATACCTTTTCAGGATGGGTGGAAGCTTACCCATGCAAGAAGGAAACAGGGTGGTGGCTAAGAAGATATTAGATGACATCTTCCCCAGGTTTGGACTTCCTCAGGTAATTGGGTCAGACAATGACCTGCTTTTGTGGCCAGGTAAGTCAGGGATTAGCCAAGACCCTGGGGATCAATTGGAAACTGCATTGTGCATATACCCCCAGAGTTCAGGGCAGGTAGAAAGGATGAATAGAACAATTAAGGAGACTCTAACCAAATTATCTCTAGAGACTGGCATTGGGGACTGGACCACCCTCCTACCTTCTGCCCTTTTCAGGGCAAGAAATACCCCCTTGCCTTCTTTGTGTGAATTAACCCCTTTGAAGTGTTGTATGGTGCCCCCCCCGTCTGAATGCTTTCTGAGCCTTATGATGTTTTCTCTCCCCTTCCACTCCCCTAGCAGCTGGCTGGCCATCGCTGCCCTACAAAGCCAAGTCTGGAAGGGACTCAGACAGGCATATGAACCCGAGAACTGACAGTGCCTCACCCTTCAAGCCAGGAGACCAGGTCCTGGTGAGACAGCACTGCTCGCAGACATTAGAGCCTAGGTGGAAAGGACCTTATGTCGTCCTTCTGATCACCCCGACTACTGTTAAGGTGGATGGCATTGCTTCCTGGGTTCATGCCTCTCATCTAAAACCTCCCTGCTGATCTCAACCATGATGAGTGGAAAGTGGAGCGTACTGAGAATCCCCTCAAGATTCGGGTCCGGCAGACACACTCCAGCCCTGATGCGCTCACTGACTCTGACAATGCTCCTCCTGGCACTTGCTGAGGGAGGACTCGACCAGGCCGTACACCCGGATGAACTGGTAAAAAGACTATATGGAAACCCTGTGACTGCAGGGGGGCTATCAACTCAACAGTAGGCTTCTGTACACTCGATCAGTAGACTGTGGAACTAGACTGCTTACCTCCAGTCCCCTACTTCTTCCCATGTGGGGGAAGCCAGAATGGGTGTGTAAAGCAAAACCTCAGCCCTGTCCCTCTTCGGGGGGCAATGCCCTGCTGGATGTGTGGAGCTTGATCAAGTTCACTCCCGGTGCTATAGGGAGTATCGAGAGTGTACCAAAAATAACAAGGCATATCTGGTGGCCAAGCTCACGAAACTTACAGGGGGAGCATGGGAGGGGAGTGGACAGTTAATAGCCATAAGTCCCCTATGCAGCCGC